>NW_026929240.1:132500-152500 GCF_032062105.1 Saccostrea cuccullata | reverse complement strand
TAGCTACCTTAATGTAACATACGAAAATTGCTAATTTTAGTGACCTGTTAAGTAATCGTCTTTGGTCTTGAGCCAGAATAATTCTGAAAGAAATACTTACAAATTAAAACCAGCTTTAAAGGCCGGTTGTCTAAAGTAGACCTCAATTTATTCCAGGGCAATAGGACAAGTTAATTTTACCTGAACTCAGCTAGGGCAAGCTTATACTTAATCGATTGAAAATACACACTGGAACTTTTTAAGAAATGATAGAAACGCTGTTGTATCTATCATTTCCAATATGAACTGTTTTTATTTTATTGTATAAGTCAGGTTAATCTTTTTTTTACTTTGTTGATATTTTTTAATAAAAAAAATATTAAATTATGATTTAAGATAGTAAAAGACAAATTATTTGCAATTTTACTTTGTTATATGTGAATGAAATCCGGCTAACACTTGTCAGTATGATATACCTTTGTCAAATTTTCATGATAATTTCTAAAAAGAAAAATTAAAAGGAAACTTAAAAAGATACACATAAACTAACTGTTTTGAAATAGATTTATACATACCTTTTGTCAAAGTCATTGAATGAACATTCAGTTTAAGGTATGAAAATCAAAGAATTATAAAAAGACTAAATAGACATTTTGAAAATAAATTGATCTTTTTGCCTGTTTTTAGCTTTTCTTCAGCCAATTAGTGCCATTATAAGAAATGAAAATCTCATATACATATATATGAATTTTGTTAAAAAATATTTAAAAATCTTTAGTGCCAATTAAAAAAAATGACCCGAGCGTAGAAAAAAATTATTTGGTATCTCAGGATGATGGTATGTACTGTCCGTTAAACCCTTTGTATGTTTAACGAGGTTCGCTCATCAGCTTTTCAGCAGATTTTTGCTTTGACATCTATTTTTTAAAAAAAACTCTGCATAATGTTTTAGTTTTTACTTATTTGGATATAAATATGGATTCTATAATGCTATTTAAACTATATTCTATTTAATTCTTTCAAACTATATTCAATTAAAAACCCATGGTTAAATGAATACATACAGTCAGAAACTGTATTTTGTGGCGGATGGTTTTTTTTTTCCGAAAAAAAAAGATTAATTTTTCCTCTTTCGGAGTATTCAGTATTGTTAAGTTTGGATACCTATTTTTGCATGCAGCCTGCATTAAGAATAACTTTGTGCAGTGAAATGTTTTTACTGGTCTTAAAATATATATTGAATAAACTTTCATGATTTTTTTCATCATATTTTGTAAAAAATTCAAATATATCGTTAATGTCATTGAAAAGAAACTGCACAATTTAAGCTTATATAAATTAGCAGTATTTTAAGTAATATCTAAAAATCAACATCAAAGACCCCCACTTGTTATATCATTTTCTTTATATAGACTATTAACCACTCTGCTTCATTTCAGAAAAAATGACATGTTACTTTTAAATTACTTTCTTGCTTTTCAAATTTTAAATACCAGAAATATATTATTTTCGAGTGCAGACTGGTCAAATAATTGACTATGCAAAGTTATTTGAAACTGTTTGTTACTACAATTCTAATGTGACTATTTAAGATGAAAAATTCATTTTGGATAAAACAAACTAAAGGACAAACTTTAAAAATTTAATTTATGTGTTAGAGGTATTTATAGTGCACAAAGGTCATATTGATTTCTAGATAGTGCTTTAAAAAGCGCACTGACCCCTTTTTTGTTTTGATTTATTATTAAGCTACATATATGTGTGTAGATAAATTTTAAAAATATTTTTGAAAATAATGTACACTTGACCAAAATACTTTTGATAACATTAGCCAACCTCCTTAAACGTAACATATTCCTAATTTAATAATCTTGAAAGCAAAAAAAAAAAAAAAAAAAAAAAATAGGTTGCAGATAGATTCCTGGCATTTAATAAAGTCAATGAAGTTTTAGAATTATGTTTGCTATTGAAAATATCTTGTGTCACTATTTTTAAAGTGTGTATTGTATCGGTATAATTGATACATTTTCTCAGTTGTTTGATGTAGTCTTTAACAGGAGTTAAGCCATAAACATAACAAAATAGTTAACATGAATATAAAATGATCATTTTCAAGTATATCTAGTAATTATCATTTGTACCTTGTAAAGATAGTATATATTTTCTGCTGGCTTTAAAACTTTCAGTCATGGTAAGAAATTTTAATAATATGTAAGCATTCAATATACTAATCTTATAAATAGATAAATAATGATTATAAATATATTTATAATTTTACATAATTACACAATGACACGAACATAAAAATATATTGTAATTTCTAAACTTTATTTTTTCACAATGCATAAATTGTATTCAAATATAGATTTTGTTTCATTGATGAAATCATTAATTTTATGTCAAAATAATCAATTCAAGAAATCCGATCAAATCGAGGCTTATTTGGTTCACCGTTTTTTTTTTTATCTATATGTATTTGAATTTATATAATCTCTCAAAAATGAAATCAGTAGTTAAAGTTCTACTATTGTTTATTTTATTGATTAATTATTTAATTTATTAATTTTCAGGCTGTCCAGTCGACAGTTTTGCTGTTTCTAGTTGCTTGCATCATCGGGTCAGCAATAGGTCAACTCTTCGACAACCACAGAGGGCGTATGTCAATTCTTATTGTATCTATAATTGAAAAACAAGAACCTAAGGATAAGTTTATTCTTAAATTAATTTAAACGTCAAAGTTGTTATTTTAATGTGAATTATGACAAACATCGAATTGATCATTATTTATAAAATCAAAAAAAAAAAAAAGAGAGATGAAATTCTCAATATATGAAATACATGTACATTAGGATATCTTGTTAACAAAAAAGATATGCATATAAATAGTAAGAAGATACATCTTTGTTCGATTAATTGTTTGCTTTGAGTTACAATCTTTGAATACCACCAATGAAATTTTAATACAAAAATTACCCAATTTCTCTCTTGTTGACAATAAATTCTGCAAAAGAATACATTTATTTATTATCAATTATCATCTTTAAAAAATCATCGATTCTAAAAAATCCAAAACCTTTTTTTTCTAGCCTGGAATGTAGTGTTCAAGCTCCCTAAAGGAGCGCGTCCCACGGGATACAGTAGTGTCAACGCCTTCTGGACAGCCAGCGGACATTACAACGGAGAAGACGTGTCGGCCATGAGAGACTTCAGCGCCGCCAGCAAAATCTACAAATCAAAATGGCTGGACGACTGGCAAAGCCGAAGCTTCTCCGCTGTAGGTTTACCCCCTCCCCTCCTCTCTTCCTCTCATTCATTCATTATTTGACGTACTTACATATCAAAAACAAACACTCCCAAAAGGCATAATTATTTCTTACAAGCAATACCAACAAATATGTTTTTGAATTAAGTGATTCCTTTTATGTATATACCATTGATAAAACTGGATGAATAGTTTAATAAACGTATGCATGCAAATATTTACATTTCCAATAAATTTCCCCATGATTCTCTACAAAATAAAATGCAGTATATTTAAGCATTGAAATCATATTTTTGGATGTCTTCGGTCCTATAACACACCTGGCCGTGCCGACAAATTGAATACCGCGCGTTAGCGCGGTATGATAATTCGTCGGCACGGCCAGGTGTGTTATAGGACCAAAGACATCCAAAAAAATGAATTCAGTGCTTATATTTACATTCTCTAATTTTCATTTTTCATAATTTCTTATTTCGTTAATCTTAAATGTTAATTTAGTGCCCTTCAAAACTGCCGAGGTTAATAGATGTAAGAGCCGTTTGTGACGTCAAATGACGTTAAATGACGTTTCATAGTTAAATTACGCAAACAAACATTGCGAGGAAAAAAATTGACAAATTAAGTCTTAATGCACATTACGTTAATTTTTACGTTAATTTTTCAAGATTATAGTTTTTCATTAAATTGAAATAAAACTTTTTACAGTTTGGTGTTAGTAGAGTATTGAAAATACATGTAGTTCCTACTGTGTATTCTAACGCGCGGTGACAAGGTTTCGCGGGTGTTATAGAAATTTGAACGTCGTGGATTTCTAGTAGATTTCATAAGGAAAATTACACTGAATGTCAATATTTTCTCATGAACTACATTAGGTATGTACCACAAATAAGCATGAATATCTTCATTGTTACGTCGTAATACCGCTCTTGACGTCAAAAAATATAGTGCACATTGTTTTGTTGTAAAAATAACAGTTGAATGGCGTAAATTTATGGCAAGTCATCGGAAAATAATGTAAATATAAGAAATGAATTTAATTTTTGAAGATTCATGAGGTATATGAACTACAAAGCTTCACGCCGGCATATTTATCATGAAGCGCTAACGCGCTTCGTGAAATATGCTGGCGTGAAGCGTCGTAGTTCATAACCTCTTGAATCTTCAAAAATCAAATTCATTTCTAAAATGAACATTTAACATCAGATACTTTGTAACCATATCTATTTTATGCTGCTATCATAGAAGAGTCGGAGGTATACATGTACATGTATATTGATTTTATCCTGTCTGTCTGACCGCACAATCTTTGACCTTCGCACGTTTTTCACACATTTTGTTTTCTTTTTTTTAATAAGGTCCGTCTGTCAGCTTACAAAGGCAATAAGGAGGTAGCATACGTGGTGTTTGACAGTATGGGAAAAAGTAAGAACGAGTGGCTGGACTGTGGACGAATCATTGACTCCAGCTACACTGATATTACAACGGCCACCAAAAACTACTGCGAAATGAAGTAGGTGACGTCATAAATTGTACATGTATTTTCAAATAAATAAAAAAAAACCGATTGATAAACTGATAAAAGTTTATTAAAATGATTTTAAAAACTACATTGTTTCCAAATTAAGCACCCTTAGCTCGAAATTATACTGTCACCGCAACCATGGACCTATATTCATGAACTAACTGTGAGCATATACACATAGGCCCATGACGCAACCATGTATTCTTCCCTTTCCCTATGGTAAAATGCCAGTAAGCAAAATCCCATCTTTTTTGTCTTTATGTACCAATGTACGCATAAAATTATCATTTATACATGAAATATGATTTCCCGTGTAGCCCTAACACCGGAAGACGTACCTTTTTCATTAATCACCAATATGGCGGCTGCACCTCCGACGCTGGTTGGTTCATGCTTAAAGATTATGACGCAACTTCCGAATGTACAGAATGGGACGTTATGGCGGGAACACCTTACTTCTATTACTCTGCTTCAACTACCAAAGAAAACTGGAGCTCAGGTAAAATCTTATAAATGATAAACTCAGATGAATCATACTTTGTATGTTTTGCAAGTGTTATGACTGAAGGAAAAATACAGTAACTAGTAATGCACATTATAATTGATCCCAAAATGCATATTCATATTTTCAGTTATACAAGAGGATTATGGTGACATTTTTGTGATGATAAAATGCATTAATTATTAATTTTATATCCAGTTGATTTAAGAAATAAAGTCCGCGTTTTCGTGAATGTTGCAGAATAACCTCCGTGGTCGAGAAATGTTGTTTGAAAGATAAAAGCCGAGGCGCTAGCCGAGGCTTTTATATTTCAAACAACATTTCGAGACCGAGGAGGTTATTCTGCATCATTCACGACAACAAGGACTTTATTTCTATTCTACCAAGTATGGTACAAACGCTAAATAAGGGATAATCGTTTCCTCTATAGAGAAACGAATTAGGTCACCCTGTCTAAATTACGCTGTTTCATTTAACACCAAAGGTAAAATTTGTTTGCTTACCTGTACATAGAATGCAGACGATCTGAGCTTTCGTTACATTTAAAATAGCCTTATTTAATTACTAATATGTTCGTAATGTGGATTGATCAGTTAAAAAGAATATACAATAACAAAATCATGTTCCTGTTTTACTGCTAAAATCACGTTGTTTAATGTGTAGGGAGGTCCGTGGAATAGCCTCGCTTAGCTATAAAAACCGACATTCATCCGCATCTTGATGCAATTTACAGTGTTTATACTGCAAAAGACGACACATCGATGCGGTCTAAACAAGTATTTCATTCTACAGCCCAAACATGCATTTGAATTGTTAAGATTTGATACGTGTTTCTGATCTGATAATTTTTTGATGACGTTCGTGATTTATTGGAGAATAATGTCCGGCGGTTTCCTTTGAAGTTTACGATAATCGTGGTAGAATTATTCTTCTTTTTCCCTTTCTAGGAAACAAAGGCACCGCTGACGCTATGGTTGTTTCTGTAATGGGTATGTACATACTGTAGGCAAAATTAAATAGGAAATGAGGGATATAAAAGTGTTTTGATAATGATACCTATTGCAACTCATTTTCCTACTTTGGATCAATGCATTTGCAATAAGTTTTATTTGAGCTACTTGTAAATTTTTATCGTGAAGGTTACTTTTGAACTAATTTTATTTATCGCTTAATTCATGTATAAAACTAATAAATTTTACTCACACAGCCTGGGACATGGTATTTAAGGCGGTGGAGGGCGTGGTTCCTCCCCAGGGTGGCCTGAGACAGCTGTGGTACTCCTCCGACACCCTGAACAGTGACAACCCCTCCGCTCAGACCCTCACCAAGGCACCGAACCTCGTGTACAAGTCCAAGAATGTAGAGACCTGGAGAAGCATTCCGGGATTTTTCATCGAAAGCGTAAGGAACTCAAATTATTTTTGCTGGACTATTTAAACATCATTGAATATAATGGTAGACCATACATCCTCACAATGTTAGGGGTCATGAACCCGATAGTGGAATATGATCTATCCTCACAATGCCACGGGTCAGGAACCCGCTCATCCAATGAGTGCGCCGTCCACCTTGAAGGTGTCAGGATGGTCAATAGTTCTTAAGTTAGCCATGGTATGATAAGGTCGTTGTGGTATGCTGCACTCTGGTGCTTTTATTTCTTTCTTTAAGTTCTTGATTTTTGACAAATGTAATTTGCTATGTTTTTTTTCAGGTAAAATACGCATACTTTACCAACGGCGTAGAGGTTGCCTTTATCATTTTTGACGGACGTGACGCCGACAAGAATGGTTGGTTCAACGACGACAGAATTCTTTACTCCTACTGGAACGATATCATTGGGTACACAAAGGTCGGCTCCAGCATTGATGGGTACGTCATCAATTTTGATAAAAATTCTGATAGATAGCAATTAATCTAGCTGCAAACCTTGGCGAATCGGCCGAGGTGTGCCGAGTGAAATAACAGTGGATTTTTTTCTTTTTGGATAAAATTTCAAGAAATCGTCAGTTGGAAAATGTTTCTTTTCTTTTTTTCAAAATAGCGATGGTACACGACGATTCTGTGTTCATAAGGAACACGGAGGATGTCCGAATGACAAAGCTTGGATGAACATTCTGGACTCCTCGGATTCTTCCACGCCTTGCTCATGGGATCAAAACGTCAGACCTAGACCATATTTCCTTTACAGTAACAAGAAAACATGGGCACTTTGTCAAGCTAGTGAGTTATAAGTATTTTGAAGTATTAGTAAGGATTTTTGTTCATCCATCGCTATGCCAAGGTATTTTTATTAATAAAGATTGGTGCTCCGTTTAGCTGACATCAAAGATATCTTTTTTTCAGATAATGCTTGGAATCAAGCCGAGTTTCCTGCAGCTGAAACAATGGCAATTTTTGTAAAAGGTAACAACTGAGAATTCTGAGTAAGGTTACCTATAAGAGAGGGGCCCATTTTCTCTATAATTATCAATTTCTTTAAAACGTAAGTCGTTTAACGTAAGTTGTTTTGAAATTATGTTGATTCTATTTTCTGTAATTTTTTTTCGATTCCAAGGTTGGCGAATGGTGATGAAGATTGCCCATACAGTGTCCATTGCACCGGCGACTTCCGTGTACGACTTGTGGACCGGTACTTACACTCTTAACGAATTTGACGCAGACGCTCTGACCATTGGTACAGGCACAAAAACATACAAGTCCAGCGTTGTCGATAACTGGGGAAACTATCAGATATCTGCTGTAAGAATAAAATCTAAGATCGTATACAGCATTTGGAAAACAAATTCAAATGGATATAAGCACATGTAAAAAGCCATATCAAACATATTCTCTGTCACTAAGTTCGTATAGCTTTATGGCATGTTAGTAATGAATTTTATTCTTTGCATTTTAAATTAATTCATCTTCAATTATCAAATATTAGGTGAGAGTAAGCTATTACTCGAAGGGCAAAGAAACCGGTTATGCAGTGTTTGATACACACGGTGTCGCTGACAAAAACAGCTGGTTTGACTGTAGTAGAATTCTGTATTCATCTTATAGTGACCTGACCCGCCTTAAGGCTGTGTCTTATTGTGGAATCCCAGGGTAAGAAAACCTGGCACTTTCTTAAGTTCAATATCAAAGTCTACATGTACATATTATAAAATAAATAAGAATATTACAAATCAGTAATATCAAAAAGACAAACTTGAAACCAGGCTAAGTACTCAGTGAAAGTGCACATTACTAAAATCTCACCTTTTTTTCAATTCAGAGATGGATCTCTAAAAAGACGTTTCTTCATTCAAAACAACTACGGTGGATGCGGGAATGATGCTGGTTGGTTCCTTGTGGTGGAAGGTGACGCATGCGCATGGGAGCGCAGAACCACTCGCCCCTACTTCCTGTACAGCGGCCTACCAGGGCGGGATTTACAAGATAGTCAGTTTTATTTTTCTTTAAATCTGATAAATAAATTTTAAAAAAATGAAGTCACGGTTTCATTATGTTAAACTTTAAACTACTAGTGTATTATTTAAGAAATAAGTGGTATCAGTTTTGTAATGCATGCACAATGATATTAATATCAATATCATAGTAACGTGCAAAATATTTAAAAGTAAATTTGACATACCATACAAACACTTTTTTTCCAGACATGGTTATTGCGGACCTGTTCCTCATTTCCGTTGGTAAGTTGTTGAAAGTATAGACCAAAATATGTTTTATAGCATTGATTAAAAAATATTACTCGGATATCATATAAACAATGAAACTACAGTGGGGCCTCATTTATCCGGACGCTTTGGTTCCTAGTCAATTTGTCTGGATATGAGAAGCGTCCGGATACCTGAATCATCAGTTAAACAAGACTAAATAATGTTAAAAAATTCCGTTCCAATGAAGAATCGTCCGGATACTGCAGCATCCGGATATCTAAGGTCCACTGTATTCAAATAATTAAACCATAAACCTTGTAGTCTTACACCTTTTGTACATTCATTAAAATTGTCTTTTACTGCTTTTGAGTTGGGCGTCAACTTTAATTTTCAGATTTAGTTGAACATGAATCATATCTATTTAGTTATGGACAATTGTTACCCCAACCCTTGTCAAAATGGTGGCACGTGCTATAACGAGGGAATGGACTACACGTGCACGTGTACTGGAGATTGGCTCGGTCAAAGGTGCACTGATAGTAAGTTGTATTCTCCTTTTTCGCCAAACAGATAATGTGGAATCCACAGGCTTTAACATCGACTAAGATATTTTAAGATGTAAATCAAAACATTGCTTGTGTGATTTAAGTTTCAATTTCCATGTTTTTGTACATAAAGACTAGCAGCAAGCTCATCTGAGCGCGCTTTCTAGAAGTTACTTCTCCTATAGCGAGTTGTTTAAGATATTATATTATCTTTATATTTAACATGAATAACGATTTCAAACAGAAAATGGCGCTTGGGGATCATGGGGTTCATACGGCGCATGCTCCAAAACTTGCGGAACCGGAAAGAAGACAAGAACAAGGACATGTGACAATCCTGCTCCTCTTGGTAACGGCGCCACTTGTCCTGGTGACGTCAGTGAAGATGCCGACTGCAACACGCAACCATGCCCAAGTATATATTTTTCTTTGTCCTGTTATATGAATGGCTATAAAGTTAATATTCATTAGAAATTTCGAGAACCATTTGTGTATAAAAGAGATGATAGTATGAAAAAGGAGGTTGAATATATTTTTCTCTGATAGTTGATGGCATGTGGGGAAGTTGGGGATCATGGGGCACTTGTTCAACTACTTGCGGTGGAGGTAACCAAAATCGTACTCGGACCTGTACCAACCCACAACCTCAACATGGAGGTAACGACTGCGTTGGAAATGCTCAGGACACGCCCCAATCCTGTAGTACAAACCCATGCCCTAGTAAGTCATTGTTACAAAAATAACCTTTTCCCTATTTAATAAAGGTTCTTTTTGATATATTTAAGGGACTACGGCATTTCATTGATTTTCAGTCGATGGTGAGTGGGCGAGCTGGGGAACCTGGGACACGTGTTCTGTCACATGCGGGGGAGGAACACAGGGGCGAAATAGAACATGTACAGATCCGGCCCCTCAATATGGCGGAAAAGACTGCGTGGGTAGTTACACGGATTCACCTCGTGACTGCAATACTCAAGTCTGCATCAGTATGTGTTGATTTCTTCTGCGTTCTTAAGTCTTAAGTTTTGAGGGGAAAATCTGTTTTATTTCCCAGCAATTTGAGTCTGAGAATAATGAAAAAAAATTAATGACTTCAAGCTTTGAAAACATACCTATTTTTTTTTAATAGTTGATGGATCATGGGGAAGTTGGGCTTCTTGGGGCACGTGCACGAAGACTTGCGGAGGAGGAGAGTGGTCCAGATCACGCACGTGTGATAACCCAGCACCTGCGAACGGAGGAAAAGATTGTGTGGGTGCCATGTCTGAATTCAATGACTGTAACACAGCCGCGTGCCCAACGGTGGCCGCAGGACAATACCAACAGGTGCATGGTGTTTTATCCCTCTTTCTACGTATACACGACTGTATATAATTATAATTTGTTTCAAGAAATTAAAAAAAAGTAAGCACTGTTACAGTAAAGATTTCGCTTAATGTGGAGAAATTGTAAAATTATTTAATGCGTTTTTCAGATGTGTCCATCCGGGTATTTTACCTGTGAGACTGGTTCGATGAGCTGCATTCAAGAGTCATTCAAGTGTGACTGCTCCAGTGACTGCGACGACGGAAGTGACGAAACAGAAGGCTACGCCGGATGTCCCGCTACACAGGCAGCCATGTGCATGGCGGAGAACTCTAGTAAGTGTTCCGCTAGTAGAAATTGATGCAATTTGCATTTTTGAAAATATTTTTCTTGGTCCTATTTTTCAATTTCATATCGGTCACGGTAGCATAGTGGTAGATCGTTCGCTTCTTGATCGCGAGGCCCGGTTTCGATTCCCGTTCGCGGTTCGGCGTCATACCTTACACGTAAACATAGATTATGACTGTTCCTTCGCCAAGTGCTCGGTACTAGTAGTGAAAGTCACGGGTCTTTCATATATGACCTCAAAAAGGTAGGTCTCGTGTCACGGTAGGCGTTGACACGATAATAAAGAACCCTCACAGCTCAGTGGCTCTGAGTGCCGAGTATAGGTCTCAATTTAAAACGCTTCACCGGCATACAGTGAGTGAAAGATTCTCGAGAGGGACATTAAACAACATACAATCAATCAATCAATGTCATATTGCAAAGAAGTTTTTGAGTGGATGGATTCATTCCTTTTGCGGTTCAGTTTATGGTTCCTAGCTATAAACTGTCGTAATTTGAATCAAAAGTACAGTTAAAAATTAAAGCGACAATAAAATTAAACTGTTCGAAGTCCAAAAATGAACCCCCCTCCCAACCCCCCAAAAATCACTAAATAAAAATGTTTTGATTTTCTTTTAGGTACAACAATGTTGTTCTCACTAGCTCTGACGATGGTGGCTGCTGTCATCGCCACTTTGTTGTAGTCCATGGAAACAAAAAGGAAGAGCATACTAAAAAACGATCCTGTATACAAATCTGTTTCCGAAAAATAAAATCATACATCGAAAAAAAAAGTTTGTTTTCCTTTTTCTTACATACTATGCAGAGTTCTGTAAATTTATTCATCCTGACGTGTAATGATGTGACTTTTTCTGCAACAGAGATGGCGTATCAATAAAATTAAAGGTACATAGACACAGATTTGAAGTTAATATTTTCTGTATAATATCACGAATCATACAGTGTAATAGCATTTCACACGAAAATATGTTAAAAATCTTATTTCATCTAAAAGTTATAACAACTTCAAATTTTTGGATGGATTTGATTGACACATCCTAGCACTTTCACAAATTTTAATTTTATTCTTAATACTTAGGGGGAAAAAATATTTTCGTGTGTAATGCTTCTGCAACATATAAGTCGTGATTTTATACAGAAAATTTGAGAAAATATCAACTTCAAATCTGTGCCTATGCACCTTTGATACTTGAAAGAATAGTAGATACAAAGTACATGCATTTTTTATTTTGTGGTTATGCGAAAAGCATGAAAATTGTTACAAGTTTAAAAGATACAATGAAATTATTAAAACTTTCCATCCTGCAAAAATGGATGAAAATTTATGTAATTTACATTGTCTTTCATAATTTGTTTTTTCTCACTTTGCTGGTTGCGTTATAGATATGTGAATGATTAAATACACATTAGGAAATATATCCCTTGTATTGATATTACATTAAGTTACTTGACGGTCAGTGAAATGTTAAGCACCCCAAAGTCTTGGTTAAAGAAGAGGTCAATAAATGGATTTAACTTGTTGGTCTAGTTTTCTTTAAAAATAATGAAATCGTATTAAGATATCAAACATCTAAAACACATATTAAAGAGATCTGACATACGTTTGAACAAAAACATGTCCATTAGTGCACAAACGTGTTTTTTATTGTCTTGTTATAATAAATACTGGAGTAAACAATTTCTTTTGAATGAATTTGGAAAAAACAATAATGGAATCTATAGTTGTGATATGACATATACTTAAACATGATCCCAGCCGATATTTAAAAACTTTAAGAGCCCCTTTTTCTATTTTTTCCTTATTATTATTTTTTTTTGGGGGGTTACATCATAAATTCAAATGGACAAATAGGATTAAATTTGACCTTAGAAGATTATATAAACCAGGTATACACTAAGTAGTTCGAGGGATAAATGTTCGGACTGTGCTGAATTTCTTTGTTGAGATTAACTGCTTACATAATAACGATTCTAAAATCTTTAAGATCATTGTAACCCTAATCTAACATCTATTTATGTGTGTGTACTTTTTAATTGGGTCACATTGGATTAAAAAAATGCCTTTTTTTCTTTAAAATAAAGATTAATTTTTTAACTTTAACATTTGATTAGTGTGCATCCATATGATTGGCGAGACAAGGTTTACTCAGTCGCCATGGTAATGTTTTGAATTTATTTATTCATTTATCTAATATTTAAAATATTTTTGATTATTTTGATTTTATTTTACACAGATATGAAATATTCTAAGTATTTTGATATCTGTTCAATTTTTGATTTTTTAATTTTTTTTAAAATTTTTATTCATTTTTTTTTTTTATTTTTATTTATTTTTTTTCATTTTTTTTTACAATTTATTCAATTCAAAAATTAAAAAAAATCAGAATTTTACTTTAGAATGTAAAATTTTGTAAAACAGAATCGTTTTAATTATGCCCATATCTAAAAATTTAAAATGGATACCAATAAAATATAAAAATATATTCAGAAAATTTCATAGATAGAATAATTTTGAAATAGATACGTTTACTTGGATCCAAAAAAGTTCTTTTTTTTTATTCTAAAACCTTGTTCTCCATCTAGTGAACAACAACAAAAATAAAAACGAAATAAACTAACTTACAGGCTATTTTAAAAATTGAAGCAAAATAATTTTGATATATTCGTACATATTTATTTTTCAATCAAAATTATATTATTTACATTGCGACCTTGTTGAACTAGCTTTTTCTTTTGAAATTAGTTTGTCTTGTAAACGCCAAAAATATAATGCTGATAATATACACAGTGAAGAATAAGAAATTTTTATTTCACAGATTGAGCAAAAGCTGTCATCGAACAACATTTTTGCACTCCTTTGCTTGCTTCTTTTTGCTGGTAAGTATACGTAAGTTTATTTCAAGTACAGGAGCAAAAATTTATACAGTGTGGAAGAAGCAAGAGCTCACGCTTGAGAAATTTGAGAAAATAGTTTGGAAAAAATACGCTCAAGAAAGTTTGTGAGAAACAAAAAAATTTGCAAAAAAAAAAAAAAAAAAGATTGTCAAACAATAATTTAAACGGGAATTTCATGATAAGCTAGTGTAGAAAGTATTTAATATTTAAAAAAAAAATAGTGATACGGGACAACCTCGGAAAGAATATTTCCGAACTTGCATACCCTTTCCCTTTAAAGCTATCTACAGATTTTTTTTGTTTTAAATGGTGGGGGATTTCCACCTAAATTTATATCTGAAATAAAAAAAAAAACTTTTTGTGCTAGTTTTTGAGGTATTCAATAAAAATAAAAGAAAATCCCATGGAGAATCATGTATATAAAATTACCCCATGAAAAATCCCACAGACACCCCAAGGGGTTTTAAATTTACCCCATGGGTAAAATATACCAATATAACTTTTAATGGGGTTTAACCTCATATATGACTAAAAATTTCCTGTGAGTTTTCCCCCCTACATTATTTTTTATTTATATATAATCCAACATCAAATTGATATTTAACGTTTTTCATTATTGTAGGTTGTACTTATGCTTACTGTCCAAGCGGATGGTCTAAGTATGGCAACAACTGTTACAAACTCTTCACGAGTAAAAAGGAGTGGTCAGTGGCTGGCAGAGATTGCCAACGTTACGGAGCAAATCTCGTCAGTGTCGAGACTTCCGGGGAAAACTATTTTGTAGAAGGTGAGCTTTTGAGCTTGAGTACTGCCCGTAATTTCCATATTTTATGTAAATGCTTTTAAACAAAAGGAAATTTTTCCGTTGATGTATTTTTCGTAGGACTAAATTGGCAATTCTAATATTTGCAACCTAAAAAAAATTCTCAAAACGAACAAAAGAAAATAATACTAAATTTGAAAGTATTTATTTTAAAAAACGTTTTAACATGTTTAATGTGAAATGAAAATTTCATTTCTGCATGAAAACTTAAAGTTTTTGTTAATTCTTTGTTCTCTCAAATAATACGGCTAATGTCCATGTAAACGTGCGTCCGTGTAAGCCAGTTTACAACTGAAAGTTTTTACACGGCCTTTATTATTTTTTTAAAGAAGTCAGTTATTTCGTATTTATACGTAGAATGATCTATCTTGGGCGAAAAGGGAGAAAAATCAGCTCAAAATTCATTTATTAATTTATCACATGCCTTCTATTGGAAATATGCTAATAATCTGATATTAATGTATTTTAAGGTCTCATTGGTCGATATACAGTCTGGACCAGCGGATCTGACCGGAACTACGAGGGAGCCTGGGCGTGGTACAGCGGATACGGAAAGTGGTCGTACACAAAGTGGCACAGAGGTTTGTAATTACGGAGCATGCGTGAACGTGCTCGTTTGTTTATGGGGTGAGAGTGCGCATGCGTTACGGAAGTTAAACAAGTACGCTTGTAAATCATTCATATCGGATTCGATATGTTTTTTAAAATTGCGGGAGGGTGTTCTAACTAATTGCGGTGCCCTTATTTGAAATAAAGAGAAGTTTATAATACAAGAAATATTTTAAGAATACCACTGCAATTGAAACTGAAGGCTTTCAAATAAAAACAAAGGTTCCTTAAGCTATATTTCTTCGTATTTCTGCTACTTGCAATTTTTTCTCTCTCTCGGTAGAATAGGGTGTCGTTTTTAATTAAATCATTTTACCAGATTTTAATAGAACATTTGCTAAGTCTGTTAATGTCAAACTTAAGAAGAAGGGATGCGTACACGAAAGTCCCATATTGACTGAAAAATTCTAAAAGAAAATTGATTATTTAAGGTGAACCTAATAACTGTTGTGGAGGCGAACACTGTTTGCAGATCTATGAGAATCGGAGGGGATGGAACGATTTACCATGTAACCGAGCCCTGGCCTATGTTTGTGAAATCCATTGTAAGTACAAGTATCTATGAATTTTTCTTTCTGCATATATGTACCTGTAACTGACATTTTTAATATTACTAGTGTTAAAAGTCAAAGCAATTAATGACAAACACGAGGGGAAACGCTCATAAAGAGAAACTGTCAGTTTATTTTACTAGTAATTCATAAAGTTTTTGAATTTATACCAATTACTTACCTGTTAGCTGCAGAAATGAAGCTCTCTTCTTAAGAAAAATCGGACAGATAAAGTTTCATCCGTCCGAATTTTCTCAACGCAGAGTGTTACAATTCTGCAGCTACTTACCTCTCTGTTTAGTCCATGGAGTTAACTATAAGGCATCGTCGCAAACCACGGTAAAACTTTACGATCCCCTTACATTCTGGAGGGAGCTATATGCGGACTACTAACAGTGGCTTGCGATGATGACTATCAGGCTGTTTATAAGGATCTCCTGTCTGGATTTGTAGATGGAACATCCAGCTGCAGCGGTTGGCATCAGAGGGGCAACAGGTGCTACAGGATGTTTGGAAAGACTAACTGGATAACTGCCCTGAGAACATGTCAGAACAACGGAGCTAATCTAGTCAGCATCGACGATAGCGGAGAACAGAGTTACATAGAAGGTTGGGCGGGAAGTTCTTATAATTTTACCATCTTTGGAGATAAAAGATACGTTTTATGAACATGTATATTACGCATGCGCATAAGAAATTTGACATTGGTTTCTTTTTTTTTTGTTATTTCATGGGTCTATTTTTAGGATTAATTGGAGGAAACAGTGTGTGGACCAGTGGTATTGACGGAAATAAGGAAGGATATTGGTTCTTTGCTAGCGGAACACGGTCCTGGTCCTATACCAAGTGGAACAGAGGTTTGTTTGATCCTAAAACTCAGAATCCCATGGGAGAATGGTGGGATTTTCAGTCTGACATCTGACATTTTTTCTCCCATAGGAGAATGTAGGGATAGTTGGTGGGACTGAAAATCCCACCATTCTCCCATGGGATTCTGAGTTTTAGGACTTCATATCTTTAGAAGTGGAGATGTTTGCGAGTTCAACATAAGATCCTGGAATACTGCGAAGAAATCCCACCAAGTGATGTTAAAATATTTTTGATATCATTATTAGAAATGGTAGTAAAAAGTCTGGACTATGTCGTGTCCAGAGTTAAATGTACTGTTCATAATCTTTCTTAATCTGTCCTGATGTAGAAAACAATTTGATATTCATTTCTTGGAAACCTTGATATATGTTTTGGCAATATAATAATCTTTTCCAAAAAATCTACCTGACATTGTGTATTTAATAATTGAGACATACATAATTTCAATTTAAACATAAATTTTGTTGTAAATTTGGAATTTTTTTTTAATTTGAAAATCATATACATATATGTAGATGCGATCCTTTCTCACGAAAAGAATTACATGTATCATTCACTAGAGAGTTTATGAACGTTAATTAATAGTGTTCTTTTATATAATAAATTAATTTGACAACAGGTGAACCAAATAATTCTGGAGGCGAACACTGTATCCACGTTCTGACCAATAGGAATGGTTGGAATGATCTTCCATGCACACACACCAGTATCTATACCATGTGTGAAAAACCAGGTAAGTGACCTCATGGTTTATACATGTAACATTGCTTGAGGAACTTTTTTTCCATCGATATTGGTAACCGTGAGAGATGATCAAGGCAAAACTACCTTAAGGAAGCTTGGGGTTAACAAATGAAGCATCAGATATATGTACAGTCTATTTCACTTTTTTAAAGGTATGATATAATTAATGTTGGCTGTCAACCATCATTTGGCATATTCTAATCTTATAATATCTTTATATGGAGCTCTTCTTCTAAAGGAGATCAAAATAGTCTGAAAATGGCCACAACCATCCAGTCCTCTTAATGACTGAATGCGTAATACTTTGCAAGCCTCTGTTGAATTATTACGTAATTTGTTCGTACAATTGTCTTTATATACAGCACCGAGAGTCAATGGAAACTGGGGTTCGTGGGGATCCTATGGGAGTTGCACCAGGTCTTGTGGGTCAGGTACCCAGACCCGCCGCAGGTCATGTAACAACCCCGCCCCATCTAATGGAGGGTCAACTTGTCCTGGGTCCTCCTCCAGTTCACGAAGTTGTAACACACATTCATGCGCAGGTAAGTTATGTAAAAAATGTTGTATTACAATGCAATATCCTCAAATAGGTACATAAACATGTTTTGTAGAAACAAAAATCCTTTTGAGAGGAATCTGTAGAATAGGACTATACTGAGGTTATAAGACGTTCCAAATATCCAAAACCATGCATCCATGTCGCAAATTAAATTGAATTCACGCTAAAATTTCTACTTATATGTATAAACTGCAAAGGGAATACGCTTCAAATTTATTTTAGAATCCATTTCCTATTTTTTTTTTACATTACACAATGCCATAAAAATTAGTCTTTCTTGTACATCCTTAATTCTTACAGTTCACGGTAATTGGGGCAGTTGGGGTGGATATGGGTCTTGTACCAAGTCTTGTGGAAGTGGCACCAAAACCAGAAGGAGGTCATGTAACAACCCCGCCCCCGCCCACGGAGGACGGAACTGTGGCGGATCGTCCACCCACACCGTGTCTTGTAATACTCACAGCTGTCCAGGTATGTAAAATATGGTTTATTATCCTTAAATTAATTCGACTTTGGTCTTCATAACGATTTTTAAATAGTATAAATTATTGAAGTTCGTGTGTGAGACATATGTAAGATTATTTAGACAAAATAATATCTTGTGCATCAAAATATTGCTATAATTACACACTTTATTAGTTATATTTGAATAATTGCATACACTGTAAATAATGATTTCAAATGCAGATATGTGTTGCGATATCCTACAATATGAAGTTAAAAAATAAAGACTAAAATTTCCTTGTTTCAGTCCACGGTAACTGGGGTAGTTGGGGAAGCTATGGATCTTGTACCAGGTCTTGTGCTGGCGGCACCAAAACCAGAAGGAGGTCATGTAACAACCCCGCCCCCGCTCATGGCGGAAATAATTGTGGCGGATCTTCCACCCACACCGTGTCTTGTAACACACATAATTGTCCAAGTAAGTTTTTGTTAAATCCTGAATATAACTGTATGAAATTGGAGATTTCTTGTGATACCTTGACCAGAAAGATAAATTTCTTGTGCACAAAGTTACAGATATGTAGCGTGCATAGGCGTCGGAACCGGGGGGGGGGGGGGGGGTGGAAAGATATACCTAATAGAATAGAATAGAATATTTATTCAACCAATTTGGGCCCACAGTGGAGCATACAGAACAGTGTCCAAAATCATCACAGTTATACATATACAAAACAGAACAAAACAAACATTGTATAATGAACAGAGAGTTAGCTATCTTCTTTTAGGATGTATAGAATGTACATTATAAGTTGCCTATGTATAATATCTGCAATATGCCTATATTGAACTATGTTGTTTTCTCTTATTAAAATTTGCATTTAAAAGTTGGCATAATAAAACAACAAACTCAGAATCTTCATTTGACATAATCCATGTAAACAGGTCAACATTGTTAATTAAGCCGTATTAAATTAGGAAAGGTTTTAAAGATTTTATCTAAAAACTCTCTTCTTGAATCATTATAAAGTGGACATTCTAGCAAAAAATGCAATTCATCCTCAGTTGGACTTGAGGTGGAGTAACGACAGACTCTCTCACACCTAGGAAGAATTTCATTTTTACCACATTTATTAAGTTTCCTTTCATATCTACCCGTTTCTACCCTTAAACAATGATTACTAATTCTGAATTTTGCTATAATTACACATTGTCTCGGTTTTTCATATTCAAGTATTTTTCAAAATAAAAAGACCTTTTATACTTAAAATATGTATTTAATTTACCAAAGCCTTCCAAATAATTGGTACGAATATCGTTCCAAGTGTTTAAAAAACTATTATTGAGTTGTCTTTTCATGTACAACTTAAATTTGTTTTCACTTCGTTTTTTACAAAGGGACAA
>NW_026929240.1:52500-127500 GCF_032062105.1 Saccostrea cuccullata | reverse complement strand
TGTTTTTCAGATGATTAGGTCGAATTTTCTCTAACTTAGCGCGTTGTAGTAACTCTTGGCTTCCGGTTCAAGGACTATCATTTATGCATATGATACATAAGACCCCGTTGAAGCGTAATGCAATGTATTTTTGCATCATCAACTCTCCATCACTTTTACGTTGAGATTTTCCAGTTACAGCAATTGAAATGCGTACTAAAGCCATTTTCGAGAAGCCTTAGCATCGTTACGGGAAACAAAAGGAGATTTTATTTTTTGAAATATTGCTGCATTTCTTCAGATGAACAGTACAAACACTTAAAACTCCAAAATATTGCCAAATATTTTGTTAAACATGCAATTTTTGATTTCTGTTAAGCAGACTCAAACTCGACTTCCGGTTATGGTACGAAAATCGTTCGCAGAAGGATAAAACGTACGCTGAACTAGGACCTTAGGTCCCCCGCGCAGTTCACGTCTATCGGGTCTGTTTACTCCGCTAAAAAATGTAGTGCGTTGCATACGTAAAGTGAAAATAGAATAAATCGGAATACTGTGAAGCCTTTTCAGTGTAAAAAAAAAAACCCAGAAAATTTATTTTTGTCAAGGGAATAACCATCTGTGATGGATATTAGAAAACAAAGAGGGGGAGGGGGGTTGCTACCGATATTTACCAAATTGAAGATATCCATGATTTTAAGATACAAAATTCTTTACTTTACATAATTATTCCCCCCTAAAGTAGGGTGTTGCGTTTCTTTTGCGTGTCAGTATAATATTTTCAATTTCAAATTGTCAAATCGCCAATATTTTTGCAGAAAAAGCGAATTGGAATATCAGCAATGCATTTTCTAATTGCAAATTGATCAACAAATATATTTTGGGTTAAAAAACGATAGGTATCCAGGCATTCAGAGAAATTGTCATGATTTTTTTACTTATTTGGTATTTTTGTCTTCTATTTCCGTCATGTATTCTATAATACATAATGTAAAAGGCTTTTGCTATCATTGCAAGACACCGCAAATCACTTCTCATTTCATATCATGCTAATAAGCATTGGTATCTAAGCCTGGATTCAAGAAAATCCTATTTCTCTAAAACTGTACAGTATTTTTTTTTTCGTTTATAGGGTACAAATATCAACTTTTATGAGACCTTTTCTAAAACTTCCAAAAACCCTGAATCTTATAAAGAAGAATAAAATGAAAATTGTTGCATGAAAAAAAAAATCATTTTCAAGCTTCATTTTGATGCATTTCAAATTAAATATTAATTTTTGGAGTTATCCTTTCTGGCTGAGGATCGGATATCCTTAATATTTTAAGCATACTGTAATACAACTATCCATCTTTATAATAAATTATTTGTGATTATTACTGTAACAGTTGACGGTGCATGGACCGACTGGTCACCATGGGGAAGTTGTAGCAAGAGTTGTGGCGGCGGTAGAAGGTCAAGGTCAAGGACATGTGATAACCCGAAGCCTGCAAATGGCGGAAAAGACTGTACCGGCGACTCCGGAGATTTCGGGGATTGTAATCCTGACGACTGCCCAACTGTTGCTGCAGGCACATACCAACAGGTGAGGAAATATGGGCATGGCTTTTATAATGATTTATACATGCACTAGTTCAATGATAGTTACTCTTTCACACTGATTGTAAGATGCTATAAAAGTTGTTTTTGTTGGAAAGAAAAGGTACCGGGTATGAATTAAGGAATGGGTAAAATATGAATCACACGCACTTGATCAAAATAAGTTAGATATGAGTATTTACTATTGTATGAGGTAAATTCTATTCAGTCGAGAATATTGCCTAGAGAACCAAGTTGAACGTACACTCATGAGATTCGGTAGCTGCAGAACTGTAGCCCCCCCCCCCTCCAAATATAACAGACCGGTCTGTCAATATATTTTTTTTTCGGAGAGCTACAGTTATGCAGCTACAGATTCGTGCAAACTTCAGAAGGCAAATGAATTCATTCTTTTTGTATTTTTCTTTCTTGTTACATTGATACTTTTTTTTATCGTATTTGTATAATTATACATGTACAATATTGTTTGTAGCTGTGTCCCTCTGCCTTTTTCACTTGTCAATCGGGAGCTATGACTTGCATCCAGAAAGCCTTTGTCTGTGATTGTTCCAACGATTGTGATGATGGCAGTGACGAAACTTCCGGTTATGCTGGCTGTAACGTAGAGGCATGTCTGGGAGGGGCCGGTAAGTGGAAGGTGTTAATTCTGTAGTATAACGAGAATGTCAATGAGAGCCCGTACGACGACAATGATGATGATTAGGGCAAAGTTAAGTGAAAAATGTAAAAAAAAAAAGGGGGGGGGGTTGATCAATAAATTAATATGTTTTTGACAAATGGGGATAAAATTTCAGTTTTATCTAAAAATTTAAACTTTGAAAAAAAAAATTATTTATTTAGAATCTATAATCTAGTAAAAGAATGATTATCCTTTCCTTCAGAATAACTTAAAACTCAGGGGGATAACTAATGATTTTTTTAGAAGCATAAATTTAGTTCTTCACACAAATTTATACAAATGTTAACCGTTTCTTATACATGTATATGTACATGTAACGTACGTTATAAATAATATATCAGATGATAAATATTGCTACATGTATCACTATATCTGACTGTCATATCAAAAGAAGCTTTCCTCGATGTTTAAAGTTAGTCTGAATTTATTTTAATTATCTTGTTTACTTTTTGTCTTTCAGGACTAAATATGGCTTCTTTTGCACTGATCATGACGTCACTGATTATCTCGGTCTTCCTGACGCTTTGAGGTTGCAGATATGAAATAGAAGCTTTAAATAGTGTCCAGAATCACCATTGATTCAAACATACATAAACATTCGCTGCACGTTGTTCATTCGCCCTTTATACAATGATGCTAAAAGACTATAATTGTTGAAAAAAGGTTCTGTTTTCTTTGATAGCTGAAATAGAGTTCATGTATAAAATGTTAACTTTTACGTGTGTTTAAGTTACTTTCTTATCATTGGTGGTGTTAAATCTTTCCTGTGGTTTGCGCTGTTTTTCAATAAAAAGTAGTCTGCAGTGCTTGTTGTATTTGTTTGTTAATATCAAGAACTTGGATAATTAAATTGCTTGTATTAAAAACTAAATGCAAATCACAATCTTAGTTAGAAGATTAATTTTTTAAATTATCGCAATATTTAAAAAATATATTTTCCTTTCCAAATCAGACTGCTTCATAATGTTGATTTCTTGGTTAACCCTTTAAGATATTATAATTAATCTGTAATATTATTATTAATTAATAATGTCTTAAATATTAGACCTCGATCGCGCCTGATTACAAATGGACCTACTTACATTACTTGTACGTTAAGGTCATAATTAATCCTTTATTTCTTTGGCATTATTTCAATCTTTACGAAAGGTGACAAGCCTATATCTTTCCCATTGCATATTTATAGACTAGAGCTAGCGAGGGATAAAACTTGAAACGTGAGGATTATAAGGTCAATAAATCGTTAAGAGAAATGGATTTGAATGTCACTGTACTTTCAACCTTTTTTCTATAAATGCTGGATTAATTTAATTTTGTTCACAGGTACTTGTTTCAAAAACAGGACACTCTCTAAGAATATTAAAGGATCGAGTGTCTTGTATGCCCAACAAGTGCCTATAGTTTGGTTCAAAATTTTCATTTTCACCGTTAATTTATTTATCATTTTCAATCCAATATCACAGGAAGATCAAAAATACAAAAAATATTCCTCTCCAGATTTTCCTTTAAAAATGTGGGTTCAACAACTCTGTGCAAATGGCAATCGTTTAATATATTTATAACAAAAGCCAAAATAAAAAAAAAGAGTGTTATATATATTAGAAGGAAAGTTAAATAATCATTGGATTTTTTATCATGTAACAACTTTCCAGCGATTGTATTTGGTTCTTGTTTTAATCCAAAATCCAAGAAATATATATATTTTGAAAGAGGCACCATTGCTTATCAAAAAGCATTAATTTATTTCCCCTAGACAAAATAACCCCTACACTAGCATAACTTCCCCTACCCAGGGGCTCTGAAAATATAATTTTGAAAGAGGCACCTTTTTAAAAATTTTAAGGCCAGCATTTTTTTTTTATTTTTAGGTTTAGTTACGAACATCAGAATAAAAAAGTCCTGAAGGAGGAGAAAATAAAAAAAAAAATTTAAATTCTTACGGATAAATTATCGACATTTGTACATTCATTTTTGATTCTTTTTTATGCTATCCTTACAGGCTCCTTGCCACTGGACACATCATGGTTTCAAATAGGAAAGTAGAACATTTTTAAAATTGTTTACGTCCCTCATTTGCCGATTTGGGCTAGTGATATAAATTTTGTGATGTTGATCAAAATATATTTTTAAAAATCGATTTTTTAAAACTCCTCATTTTTAGAATTACGGGCTTATTTTTTCAAAGAGCAATTGCCGGGGTTACATGTGATCCTCTCTCTCTCTCTCTCTCTCTCTCTCTCTCTCTCTCTCTCTCTCTGATAGTCGCCATTTTAAAGTTACGTGTAAAAATAAATACATGTACTCAATCAACCGCTTTTAAAAAAATAATACAAACGCTAAATAAAATTATTGCAACCAAAATAAAACAAAGTTTTATCTAAATAAATAAACATATTTAGTACCTTTTTGAAAACTTCAGCTCTTATAGTCAAAGAACATAGTTCATTGGTGTAAGGAGTTTTGATAATCAGTGTTACATGTGTCCATTCAAAGTTTTAATACTCAGTGAATCAACATTATACAAATAAAAAATTCTAGCACGGAATTCAGAAATAGGAATTTTCACAAATGTGCTGGCCTG
This sequence comes from Saccostrea cuccullata, assembly GCF_032062105.1. NCBI lineage: Eukaryota > Metazoa > Mollusca > Bivalvia > Ostreida > Ostreidae > Saccostrea > Saccostrea cuccullata. Next base: position 122,662 of record NW_026929240.1, on the reverse strand, counting down.
TTTGTTTATTTTCAGTTATGAAATACAATCAGATTAACGCAGTTCTGATTCTGACAAAATCGGACTACTGGTATATGCAGCAATTCAGAGGTAAAACTGTATCATTTATATTGATAAAATTTAAAATGATTTTTTTCATCAGAATTTTAAAAACTTTATATTTTTTTTTTTAATCTGTTAATACAATTTAAACGTTATGATTTTTTTTTTTTATGTAAGAAATTCATAATTTGTTTCTACTTTTTTTGTAAATGAGCCCGGCTCTCTGTACTTCTGAGTACTTTGATTTAAACATGTGTTAGGTGAATGTGTAGACATGTTGTTCTAAAATATACTTGATGCCTAAAATTATAATTCCTATCATAAAACAGACATGGAGTATATTGGGGAGTAGGGTGAACATTTTTTCTATTAAGTGTAAAATAATTTTCCTGGCTGCCACAAACGATACTACATGCCTGTATATATTTTTTTAAACATATTTTTAATAGTAGAATTTTTGTTTATTTCTTCAGGCTATAGCTATTATTTATTTCTTCCTCAAATGGACTTAACTTCTTTATTTATTCATATATATAATTGTTAATTAATTCAAGAGACCCTTTTCTAATTGAAAAATTTTTATGTACTTAGACTCTAAGCTAAACCACAGGCTATATTGCCTTGTTTTTAAGGTAACATTTTCAGTGAAAAATTGGCAGGTGTGGCTTGTGAGGATTTTGTTAATCTATATAATAAATTTATTATTATATCAACAACCCTTTATATAAAGTAGACAATGCAAAAATATATATATTCCTGATATATGTATTCCCCTATTTTATTTAAGAAGTCATAATATAAATTGAAGTATATCTTGCAGATCAAAAGTCCAATGATTATTTTAGTTTCCTTCTAATATATATAACACTCTTTCTTGCATTGTAATTTAATCAAATTTCCTTTGTTATAAATATATTAAACGATTTATTGATAGATAAAACATTTACCATAAAAATGTTGACACCGCATTTGATTGGTTAATCTGATTTTGAATCTCGAAAAATTTCGATCTCGTATTTCGAACTTCGAATCTCAGAGCCTTTTGATTGGTTTGGCAATCGCGAAATAATTTCGAACACAATTTTGAATCTCATTGACTACTGGTAGCTTTTTTCGCTATAGTTTGGTTCAAAATTCTCATTTTTCACCGTTAATTTATTTATCATTTCCAATCCAATATCACAGGAAGATCAAAAATACAAAAAATATTCCTCTCCCCCTTTTCCTTTAAAAATAACTATCAAATGGCATCTTAAAAATCACCAACACGTTGTCATCTTACAAAATATTTGACAGAAAACCTTTAATCCAAAATCGATTTTCAAATTTGCGCAGATTTCAAAATAATATTTTTTAGTTTTCTCTTGTGCCTTATACAATTGCATGGAAAACTCCATTTTGAAAGAGACACCTTTCTTCATCATAAGCCAATTTTTTTTTTAAGAACTTGTGAATCATATCGCGGTTGCCAAAGCGGAAGTGCTGAGCTGTTTAGAGATGTACTTTTTCTTTTGATTGACGCAGCGTGTAATTTTATGGTAAATATCAAAGTTCGCGAGGGGGTAGGATATAAATTTTGTGAAATGTACATATATTTCCAAGAATCGATTTTTTAACCATTTTTTACATGTGTTAGGTTTTTTGTTGCCAGCTGCGGATAATAAATAAAAAAAAGTTTTTGAATTGGTGACCATTTTTTCATTTTTTTTTCCTGGCTGCCACAAAGATGGATACCTTATATTTTTTACATATATAGTAGAATTTTTGTTTATTTCTTCAGCTCACTGTATGAAACAAGCGCCTGTTATATAGTAGAAAACTAAGCTCACTGTATGAAACAAGCGCCTGTGGCTATAACAGAGACCTAAACAATGTCGCTGGCAATAGCTACCACGGGCAGTTTTAAACCTGAGGGAGGAAATTAATTTACAGATACTTTTTTGATACGAATACATAATGATCTCACCAGAATGTCATTGTGCAACAAAGTCGGCAGCATATTATTTGTCCTTTGAACGAGTAAAACGTTTTGAATAGCACTCATATCGATAAATTTTTACACTAAACCAAGCTATGGTGCTGCTATGAACTTTGCAGATCTACTTTTGTTTACCCGCCATGTTCATCTTAAAACCGGAAGTATAAGTTCGTAAATTTGAAATCTCAATCCCGACTCAAATTTGACATCGGAAAGAAAAAAAAATCCTGAAAATTCAAAACCATGAGCGGCAGGTTTGTTAACCTGAAAATAAAAAAAATGCTGGCCTTAAATATGTAATAAGAGCATTTGTATATTAACCTGGAGCAAAGCAAAAGATGTTCAAAGAATTTAAGGATTTCACTTATATATAGTCATTAGAGCCCCACCCTAACACCAGAACCCCTGACCCAGGGGCCCTGAAATTCACAAATTGGGAAGAGGCAGCCTTATTCAACATAACTATGTACTTGGTTAATTTATTTAGTACCATGGAGCAGAGAAGAAGATTTTCAAAGAATTTAGGCAATTTCACTATACAATCACTACAGCCCCACCCTAACACCAGAACCCCTGACCCTGGGGCCATGAAATTCACAGTTTTGGAAGAGGCAGCCTTATTCAACATAACTATGTACATGTACTTGGTTAGTTTATTTCATGACCAGGATCAGAGAAGAAGATTTTCAAAGAATTTATGCAATTTCACTATATAATCAATAGAGCCCCACCCTAGCATTAGAACCCCTGACCCAGGGGCCATGAATTTCACAATTTTGGTAGAGGCAGTCTTATTCAACATAACTATGTACTTGATTAGTTTATTTAATGCACAGGATCAGAGAAGAAAATTTTCAAAGAATTTATGTATTTTCACTGTATAATCTATTTAGCCCCGCCCTAGCACTAGAACCCCTGACCCAGGGGCCATGAATTTCACAATTTAGGTAGAGGCAGCCTTATTCAACATAACTATGTACTTGGTTAGTTTTTTAATACCAAGGAGCAGAGAAGAAGATTTTCAAAGAATTTATGCAATTTCACTATATAATCTATTTAGCCCCACCCTAACACCAGAACCTGGGGCCATGAAATTCACAATTTTGGAAGAGGCAGCCTTATTCAACATAACTATGTACTTGGTTAGTTTATTTCATGCCCAGGATCAGAGAAGAAGATTTTCAAAGAATTTATGCAATTTCAGTAATATATAATCAATAGAGCCCCACCCAAGCATTGGAACCCCTGACCCAGGGGCCATGAATTTCACAATTTAGGTAGAGGCAGCCTTATTCAATATAATGGATAGTCTATTTAATGCCCAGGAGCAGAGAATAAGATTTTTAAAGAATTTATGCATTTTCACTATATAATCTATTTAGCCCCGCCCTAGCACTAGAACCCCTGACCCAGGGGCCATGAATTTCACAATTTAGGTAGAGGCAGCCTTATTCAACATAACTATGTAATTGGATAGTTTATTTAATGCCCAGGAGCAGAGAATAAGATTTTTAAAGAATTTATGCATTTTCACTATATAATCTATTTAGCCCCGCCCTAGCACTAGAACCCCTGACCCAGGGGCTATGAATTTCATAATTTTGGTAGAGGAATCAATGCTGATTACAATCATGTCAACAGTTTGACTGTTTGATGTCCAGGAGTAAAAAAGAAGATTTTTAAAGATTTTATTAATTTTAGTGGTTTTGGACCCACCCCTCAGGCACCAGGGGGGCAGTGACCATGAAATTCACAATTTTTGCTCCCCTTTACCCATTAATGCTTTGTGCCAAATTTGGTTGAAATTGGTTGATTGGTTGCAGAGAAGAAGCTGAAAATGTTCAAATGTTAACGCACGGCGCACGACGGACGACGCACGACGACGGACGAAAACGGATAGCAATCGGTCACCTGAGTTTACTCAGGTGACCTAAAAATAAAAGATCCAACAACTTATAAAAGAAAACTAGATGTATATATATTTGTACGTTAATAGGGTTTGTATTCTCTTTCATCTAGGTCTGCCAAACTTCAAAACTAAAGTACCATGTGTCAACTCTGCATGATACATAAGAATTATAAATTGAAAAGCTTCTTAAATCTTATCCGATAAAAAGATTACGAATATATACACAAATTTTAACCCACAGGGTACAAGAGCACTACATGTATTTAAAATTAGTATTTGTATGTTTGTAATAAAGGTCAAAAAAACAAATTAATATTTATTCTATGCCATTGCGCTTAAATTAAATTTGGTCGTAGAACTGAACTGAGTATTTCACCGTTCTAATTAGTAAGTTCTTGACATAGTTCATAATGAATTGCGAATCTCGCTTTTTAAAAAAAAATCTTTCTTGAAAGTTACCGTTCTGATGGAGAATGAACATGTTAGTAAGTAAAATGAATTTTAAACCCCTTCCTCTAATTAGGGACAGTGAATCTTAAAGTTTGTAGAGATTGAATCGAAAACAGGCAGATAGCATTGTCGGATACCCAGATCACCCGTGGGTATCCGACATTTCACAATGGGCAAATAGAGAACCTTCATGTATAGTAACCATTGGTTAAAATTAATGTACATGGCATAGGCATCTTAACCGGGGGCTTAGCCCCCCTTATTTTGGTAAAGATAGACAAAATACATATATAGGCATTGAAAATTGGGACTTTGCTTTTTTTGTTGGTTTAGCCCCCCCGCCCCCCTTAACATGCATGCATCCGACGCCTAATCATTGTTCATGTACAGTTATTAACTATATGTATAAATCTAGAAAATTCAAGTAATGTTCTAAAGTGGATTAGGGTTTATCTTTTCATTTGATTTAAAGAAAATCTAAAATCTTTAAGCACCCGATAAGGTCAAAATATCTTTAAATCCCCCTTCTCTCTCTCTTTCTCACTTTCTCTCTCTCTATTTCTCTCAAGGGGGGGGGGGCATGCGATTAAATGTTTTTAATAGTCAAATCTTCTGTCTCAATTAAAAAAAAAGCATTAAGATTCAATTTATCGCAAACTCCGTATTTTTTTTAAAACTGCATTACCTTAGAACATCAAATGCTCCCAAAAGTCCTACTATCTTAAACATTATTCAATCCCAGATTTTTTATGTTTTGGAATTTTTCTTAAATTTTCTCGAGCACAAATTTTGGCAACAACTGAAACATTTTTGGCATTGAAGATTATTGCATTAATTAGTCCAAGAAGAATGACGTCAGCAGGTCAATCAAAGTACATGCTATAAAACGTTGGTACTAGTGACCCAATGTCTTAAAAAATACAAGAAAGTGCTAGTGTCCAGAGTGGATCTAAGGGTATGGCGATTTTTTTTTTTTTTTTTTTTGATTTTAATGAATTTTCAGTGATTTATTTTCATGAACAAAGTGGGTTCAAATTGGAGCAAATTATATTAGCTGCAGTTTACTTGATCACTTCCCGATTTCTTTGGCGCTTTCCGACTGATTTCTATGCACTATCGATCTTAAAAGGAGCTATTAGAACGATTCTTTTTACCTCAAATATTCCAATAAATGTCGTCATTGGATGGAAATTTAATTTCTAATTTATACATACATTATTTAAAAACTGTTTACTCATTTCTTAAAGGATTTGCCTTGTTTGAATTTATATTGACATTTTTTTCATTTTTTTTCGGGGGGGGGGTGTCCTTGATGAGTTGAAATAATGTGGATACTCTGACGATTTGTGAAACAACTTTCAATATGGTAGTTTAAATTTTTTTTGCTGAAAATGTTTCATAAACGTAACATTTATCTGCTCTATGATGCACTTAAATATTACGAAAATTTAATAACGGAAAAATGCTAAAAGCATTCGTGAAAAAAAATGTATGTTTAACCACTTGGAGAATAACATCACAGGAAATCCAACCGACGGCTCAAAGATTATGAAGAATGAAACAAAGGACATTTTCTTTAAATGTGGATTATAGAACTGTATGCGTCAAGTTTAATGAACATTGTGCTGTGGATTGATTGATTATACGTTGTTTAACGTCCCTTTCAAGAATTTTTCACGTATATGGAGACGCCATCACTTGCCGGTGGAGAGCTGCAGATTTTGTCCTATACTCGGCACTTAGGGCCATTGAGCAGTGAGGGATCTTTTTTTGTGCCAGCACCTACTGCGACATGGGACCTCGGTTTATTACATATGGTCTCATCCGAAGTACCGGTCTCCACGTCCAACAGTGGGATTCGAACCCGCGACGTAAGGATCAACTCCTTACTTCGCAACTCTGGAGCAGACGCTCTAATCACTGCGCACGTGGGCGACTGCACTGTGGATAAGAACTAAGGAATGTGCTTTAGAACTTTGGACTAAAAATCAAATTTGGAAATATGGCATTCTTTTATAAATGGACGAGCAATTTTAGGTCAATAGTTTTTGTTAATATTGTTGAAATTCTGATGATCTACTATTTGCGGAGAATTGGTCTTGATCCTGTGACAATCGCGACTGCCATGCGGGAAAGTTTTTCCGACCTCTGACGGAAAGGCCCAAGATGATGCGATTGAGTCTAAGTACTGTGCTAAGTACTATGATATCGATGATTATATAGCAGAGAGAGAGTAACATATACACGACCCCAACAACCCCTATATTTTTTGAGAATTTGGAATATAAACTTGAAGAAATATGTATGAATTCCTCTTTCTTCGACGATTTCCATAGCTCAACCCTAAATTTAGAAAATTTGAAATTTGATTAAAACTGAATTATTCAGCTTTACAAGAATTGGCATTCTGAATGTTGCTTTTTTTAAAATCCGACTTTTTAAAATAATGATTTGCTTCCAAATTTCATTAATTTAATTTTAATTTTGAAATTCATTTGTGAAATTTTATTTGAAGGCAAAGTCCAGAGACTGGCTGCAGCGCTGTTGCCTTTGCAGCTATTGGGCTTCTGAAGACTAAATCGGTAGAGATGTTTTTAATTTTTGACTTTTTTTTCAAAAATGAATAAATAAATAAAATAATGTTAATGTGATAATATGAGGACAAAACAGTAAAAATAATGAGAAAATTTGTTGCTAAAATCCATTTAAAAGTAGGTTTAGAGTTTTTAAAAAAGGGATAGAAAATCTATTATGAGTGAAGAAAAAAAAATAAAATAGAAGAGAAAAATTATAAAGTTTGAGGTAGAATGGAGATTACTGTGTTATAAAAATATTTTTCTTATTTTGTTGGAAGGTATTCTACAGGGTCATGCTTTTTGCATTGGTAATAGTAGCACTCGTAGTGCAAGGTAAGTATTTTTAATTTTCCGCATGAAAAAAAAAAACATATTTTGAAAATAATGGGAAAATTTAATAAATTTCAAAAATATTTTCAATCTAATAAAAAATTATTTAAAGGATTATTTTTTTTATTACTTTTTCCTTGACGTATCCCCACATTTAACAAACCAAAAGGGGTGAAATCCGTATTTATTGAAATTCATAATAACTTTTTTTAAAAACAATTTAGAGCACCGAGTTTCTGCAATTACGTGTACCTCGGGTTGGACTAAATATGGCGAGAATTGTTACCGACTTTACACCACCAAGAGACCCTGGATGGATGCCCTTAAAGCTTGTCAGACGGTGAGCAGCAGCTTGGTGGATATCGGCTCTGATGGCGAGCAGAACTTTGCTCACAGTAAGATATATTTTAATGAACAATAGCTCATCAGTTAAAAAAACCGGGAGGGGGGGGTATCAAACTCGAAAATCCTATTTCGTGGGGTTTGCTCGGATGGGGGCGGGGGTAAGATTGAACTCCTTTTAATACCATTTTTTTTCATACACTGCGACATTTCCTTTATATGACTTCAAACAAGAAGGGACAATCGCCCTTAATTAATTAGCATTTTTAATAGTAAAAGTATTGTTGGTACCGATGCTACATGTGCTTGTATATACGGGTGTGTGTGATTCAAATATTTATTCCGAGATTCTGAATACATGAAAATTAATTATATACTGCGTTCGTTTGTAGACCTTGCTAGAGGACATGAGTTCTGGATCAGTGGTTCCGATTCGTCCACGGAGGGACAATGGCTCTGGTACGGCAGTCTCCAGTCCTGGGGGTACACCAAATGGAATGGTGGTAAGTATTTAAATAAACAAATCAATGGGTCTACACTGATGGATGTACATGTATATGTAATGTTTACAACTAGTGAAGGGTCTGGTGGAGGGGGGGGGACTGAAAAGAGAGTTGCGTTAAACAAACAAACGAAAAAACAAGTCTAGAGTTCTTTCTAGAAAATAAAAGTTACTTTTCGTGGAGGAGGGGGGGGGGGTTATTAACGTTGGTTTTTGTTAAGGTGTGAAAATATGTAGCCACGAATGCATAACGTTTCCTCATACACATGTATAATATTACAGTTCTATACTTCAGTTTAAATTTTTTTTCTTCATCTACAACTAAAAACAGGGGAGCCAAACAATGCCGGTGGGGAGGATTGTGCCAGTCTTTTATCCGGTGGGAGGTGGAACGATTACCCATGTAGTCGGAGCATGGCGTACATCTGTGAACAAACAAGTAAGAACTGGTTGATATTTCTCATGCATATTTACACGCTGAATTGTCTTGAAATTTTTTTTTTAATTCGATCGGGCATTTTCACGAATATGACAAGAGCTAGGCGGATTTGACAGGGCTGAGGGGATGCTTACTCCCCCATGGCACCTTAACAAAAATATGATGCTTTAAGAGTTCAGTGTTCCCGTTCCGCATGCATTTGTATTGTGTTCAATGTATTTTTGAGCTTATTTACTATTTTCGTTATCTCAGTTTAACTATCAGTTTGTTTGTGTTTAACAAGGTCCAGCCACATTTTGAGGATTACCTCATATGGTTAGGGGGTGATAATTTATATACTGCAGTATATTAAAAATAATAAGTACTTTTTCGAGTTTTTTTTGAATTCCTTAATATCACATGACCTAAGTGTAGTAGACCATCGAAGTATACAATTTACGGTAACACTACAACTAGACGTATATAAAAACTTAAGTTGAACATCTTTACATGAAATAGCGTTTGTTTTCTTACCTTGCCATTCAACAAAATAGCGTATTATTTTACATGTAAATATGTAAGATATTTTTTTTTACCTACAGCTGCCCTAAGAGCCTGCGATTCCACGTGGAGTTTCAGGAACGGTAAATGTTACAAACTGTTCACCTCTAAGGTCACGTGGTCAAACGCTCTGAAGACTTGCCAGGCCAACTCAGCTAACCTGGTAAATATCCAGGATATGTACTAAGTGATAGTGAAAATTTCAGAACGCAGTGATGTTTATTTTGTACACTAGACAACTTGTCCACGATTTTACGGGACAACCCTCGTAAACACAATACTAGACGTATACAAAAAGTTGAACATCTTTACATGAAATAGCGTTTGGTTTCTTACCTTGAAAAAAATTCATGTAAATATGTATATTTTTTTTACCTATGTTTATGGTTCCGAAAATTATATGGTAAGAACGTCAGAAAAATGATCAGAAATAATTCCTGCATAAATGTCGTATAAAATTATATTTAATTAATCATATGCAGTGATTATATTACTGCATTTTCGATCATTTTTATCAATGACAATATTAGTAAGTTACTAGTATATGGTTAATGTATCTTAGAACTTGTTACTTTCTCAAGAAACTAGACATTGATCTTGCTATCTTTATTCTGATAGGATTAGCAAGAGGTAACCATATTTGGATGGGAGGCTTCGATGGACCAAAGGAGGGGTCGTGGGCGTGGACTGGGGGTACCTTCTCGTGGGGCTACACCAACTGGAATTCAGGTACAAATAATGTCATGGTGATGTAAAATTTTATTCTTTGGCTAAATATAAAGCCGTAACATTGAATACGAGTAGACGATGTTATTATACTTCTGTTAAAATGTTTCCTATATAAAGTTCAGAAGGTAAAATAACCATCCTTTATACTCCACGCATAGCAAAGCTATACCCCAGGGTATACAGTCAAACTTGTCTTAGCGGCCACCCGAAATCAACGGCCACTCGCGGTCAGAGGCCACTTTCAGTTCTCCTATATGTTTTAACTGGAATAAACGGCCACCTGTGTAACGCGGCCAGCGGCCACTCAAATCCTCTCCCAACAGTGTTATTGACACTGTAATAGGCGGCCATTTCGGCACTTGTTGCGATTCTATCACCTCTTTTAAAAGTGTTGGTTTGGGTAATTATATCCTCGTCAATTTAACCTATTAATGCAATTAAACAAATTGGTTTTAGATACGTTGAACTCTGTTTGTGTTATGAAAAAAAAATATTTGTTCTGTTAGATCAATATGTAATTATTTTTCAAGATCGCCGATTGAAAAATTAAAAGAATTTAATTACAATTGATACTTTCCTCTAGTTAACGAAATTCACACCTTTTAAATTTGATTCCATGTAGAAGTCCTAATTGCTACTCTTGTAAAAACAAAGTGCTTCATATGCCATGATTTTCTCGTGAATTTCACAATCAAGAGAGGATCGATAGGGATTAAACACGCTCTACTGCACTTGACACCTGTGTTATGGAATGATTTTCAACTGCGTAAATACATCTCTCTGGTCAACTGTGTGTATGTTAAGGGGGGACCTATGTCGTTCTCCGTCAAAGCAGCGTTATGTGACGTCACAATAGCGACGTTTGTTTTTACCTGTTGACTTTTGAACTGTGATATAGGCTTAACATTGTTAATCAATAATGTTCACAGTTTACAAAAAGAAAATTTATACATCATTAATAGCAGTTTTATTTTATTAATGGAGTTTGCTGATATTAGAAATCTCTTCCTTTGGTTGGTAAATCATAGCAATTTTAGACAAAATATGCTGATATATGTGCTAAAGGTGTATAAATCAAGACAACAAAGAAAGCGGCTTAAATTATTCCATTAATTGTTTTTTCTCGATAAAACTTAGAAAAAAATTAAGAAATGTACTTGTACCTATATTTGCTTATTGATTAGTACATTTAGATTTAAATTGTATAAAGTCATTCCTAGGTTAATTCTTAAAGGTATTGGTTGTTGTCGGGGTAGAGCGGGGGTAGGGGTGGTTATTGGAATCAAAAAAGAAAAGATTAGATCAGTGTAAATTGTTACTAATCAAAACAAAATACTTGTTTTCCACAAAATAATTTTATATGCAGATGTTTTCCAGTGCTTACTTACCTTTGTCTTAGTGCAGAAAGGTCAATATTTATGACACAAGAGTAAAATTCAATCATAAAGGTATACTTTATTAGAAAAAAAGATAATTCATTTCTTTCAAAAAATATGAATTACAACATTTTCACACAAAGACTTTTTAAGATTTAATGCATGTCGGAATTGTAAAAAGTACGACAAGAAAAATGGGGTAATACTTACTTTGATTATTTTTTTCATTGAATTGCAATGATTTTACCTTCATTTTAAAGATACAAGTCAAATAATTCAAATACTTGTTGATTTTGAATGTGATTTGACATTTTTGATTCTTTTAGCGAGAACTAATTTCTTAATCTTTTTTTTTAATTTCACAGTTTTTGCATGTAAAAATAAGTATAAAGAAATTAAAAATTAAGAGCAAGTGGCCATGAAAGAAATGTCAAAGTTTTGAAAATATCACACAAAGACTTTTTGGAAATAGGCCCCCCCTTAAATAGAAATTCTGACAGCTTTATAAACAATAAAATTAATCAGACTTTATAAACTTCAGCAAGTAAGTTAATTACCATTTAAAGTTGGGGGGGGGGGTGTTACACTGCTGACTTTTTGTAAGTGAAATTATTATTGACATATTTTTACTTAAATTTCTAAGCTTTATTTTATTTACCATTTAACTGTATTTTTGTGTATTTTTCTTTTCTTCATAAAAAAGGATAATAGGCACTGTATGTATTTCTTCAAATAAAAATTAAAAGAATTTATTTAATAATTCAATGTAACAAAAGCACACTTATGAATGCAAGATGTTTAACTAATATGTAGGAACAGAAACATGCACAAAACCTTTTAAAAACATTTCGAATTCTTTAATATTCTTTTTGAATGAGCCTGAATTATTATATATACACATAAAAAGCTTTTGTGAAATTTAACTGTTTAATTATGATTAATTAATTTAACTGTAGTGCATAATGTTGTTTATTTATTGACCAAATGTGCTTTTCGAGGGCAAACTGGAATAAGAGGCCACCTGTCTTAAGCGGCCAGTTTACAGACTTCCCAAAGGTGGCCTCTTAAAATAAGTTTGACTGTAGTTTTTGCTATCCACCCTCGGAAAATTTTCATGCAATTGTTGCCACCAATTTTGATTTCCAGTGATAAATCTTTAAACTGATGATGTCATAATGACTTCAGTAGCATTGTGACGTCATCAGGTTTCAGATTATTCTTGCAAAATTATCTTACTCTAAAAAAATTCAAACCTCAGAAATTATATTATACATCAGTATAATAAAACGCTTATCCACTGGTTGTGAGTGGGATAGCTCTCGGGCAAGCCCTCGGGGAATAGTTCTGTGTCGCGGGTTTGATAAAAGAGCTATCCCACTCACAACCAGTGGATAAGTGTATAATATAGAGAATCCCAATGAATTAGTAACAGCTGAAATTACTTACAGAGATTTTCGTTTTTTCCATTTTTTTTTCTTTTTCTGGACGAATAAATACGAGGTCATTTCAATTTCTTTGTCCATAATCCTTGTCAGTCTTACTGTAATTTACTGTAACTGCGTAAAATGAACTGTTGAAAACCTCATATATGAAATAAAGTCACTTTGACAATCAAACAAATCCAAACGTAAAATTATATACCGCGTTAATTACACAATTATTATTAAGAACACGCCAAAAAAGTCAGCAGAATAGAATTACATGGTGGACCACTTCTAACGCAAATTTAAAAAAATACATATTTTAACAGGCGAGCCAAACAACTCTGGAGACGAAGATTGTAATATGATGTACGGTAACAGTGGGCGATGGAATGATGGTAAATGTAGCGGAACATTGGCGTTCATGTGCAAGAAAAACAGTGAGTAAAATATTTTATTTACTCTGTCAAGGAATAACTAGTTTAGTGTGATTTCCCAAAATTTTCAACTCTTGAGTCGTACTGGAAAAACACCTGTAGACAGTTATAATATGTAATCCATTGCAAAAATACACCATTTAACTTTGTTAACAGTACTTTCAAAGCTACGTCACTGTCAGTTCGAAGTGGTATGCGTGTATAGGTACATCTGCATAGTGCATATGACAAACTTGCAAAAAAAACCCCAATATATGGTTAAAATTTTAATATGTATCACATACCTGAAATAATATTGTTCAAAATTATTTCCACAGCTCCCCCTATAAATGGAGGATGGTCAGGATTTGGGTCCTACGGCTCTTGTTCAAGGACATGTGGAGGTGGAACTAAGACAAAGTCAAGGTCATGTAACAACCCGCCCCCTCAATGGGGAGGAGATAATTGTCCTGGATCCGCCACGTCATCAGCGTCTTGTAACACCCACAGCTGTCCAAGTAAGTAACATAGAAGTGTTTATTGTTTTTTTTCTTAATCGGTTTAGCCAGACCAAAAATCAATCAAAGAAAAAAAAAGACTTCTTTTGACAGCATAAAACTTTCAGCAAAGGTTTTATTATATGTTATAATCTTACAAATGCTTACACATTGTGAAAAATTTTGTTAAGTTTTATTCTAGATCTCCTAAATAAATAAATAAACAGTAACCACCTTTCTAATCGTGTCAAAAGTCGGCAAACTAAAATAGCACCTAATACATACATAACTATAATAATGAATATTGAATTTAAATCTTGCCTACGACATTCAAGTGTAATTTGTAAAAAAAAAAAAAAAAATCAGGACTGTATTTGCAACAATTACCAAAAAAAAAAAAATGAATTAAAAATTTTCTTGGTCCTGTGCCATCACCTACCATGGGACTTTTTTTCATCTTGGAAAGTCAAGTCTGGTTTGGAATCATTAGTCTCGAGGTTATTAAAGGGAAAGCGATGTATTTACACATGTAGGGTGTTCAGATGTTCCCTAACTTCATTTGAGGACGGACCAACATTCAATCTGATTAAAATCAGATCTTTGTTACCATCCGAAATTCTGATCTGATCTTTGAATAGTGGCCATCAGAATTTCGGAACGTAACAAAGATCTGATTTCAATCAGATTGGACCAACATTTGAAACCTGTTCAAGTCTGGTCATTTTCTCAATTTTCTCTGTTTCTCAAATATTGTTACACTTGGCGATACCTACAAAGAACTTGAACACCTTTCTTAGAATTTAAAAAGTTAAGAGAGTCCCTTGGAGTTCATGTAATAATATATTTTCCGGTCAATAGTAAATGGAAACTGGGCTTCTTGGAGTGGATGGGGAAGTTGTTCACGAACTTGTGGAGGCGGATCAAGGTCAAGGTCACGCACGTGCTCCAATCCCGCCCCTAACTACGGCGGATCTTACTGCTCGGGAGGAACGTCTGCTTCAACAGGTTCACAGAGCTGTAACACCCACAACTGCCCGAGTAAGTGAACTCTTTAATAATGGACGTATTTTGTTGAAAACTGTAAACCAACTTTTATTCGCGTGCGATAATTTTCCGCAAAGTTCGCAAGAGTCTCGTCATCGCGAATATTTCTCGCATTGAACCGGTACTGAAAGTCTCTGTGTCTATTAACAACAGATCCAAAGAAGCTTGATCACATAAATTAATTGTCGCGAACTAGTTTATTGCTGCTAAATCGCGAAATAAAGTCGTCGCGAATTAAAGTTGGTTTACAGTATTTCTTTTATTTTAAGGAATTTTCATTTCGGGCAAAATTTTTTGCGGAAAAACGAAAGTATACTTTAAGATAAAACAAAACTCGATTTTTCAATCTTTTGAATTGATCAAACTAAGAATATTTATGAACAAAATACTTCCATTTTTAAGTCGATGGTGGCTGGGCAAGTTGGACGTCTTGGGGTAGCTGCACTGTGACTTGTGGCGGAGGAACACAAAGGAAAACGCGCACATGTACCAATCCCAGACCTGCTTACTCAGGGAAGAACTGTCCGAATTCTGCATCCGCGACGCAAAGCTGTAACACCCATCATTGTCCGAGTAAGACGATTTTAGGGATCATTCACAACTTTAGTGAAAAATAAATATAGCATACGCATTAGATATACAGTTACTGCCTCAATTGTTTTAAATCAGGGCGTATATTAATCCTGTATGCTGCATATGATGGAGGAAGTGGGTAGGTCCCATAATCTATATCTGTATGATTGTTAAGTTTGAGGGTCTTGTATTTAATCATTTCAAATAAACTTGGACATGAGGTTTTGCAAAATCAATTTAGAAATGGTGCTGAGTTTTTGAGTGTCCTTTCCGAAACCTCAATTTTAATTTTAATTATGCTTAAATAACAAGCATTTGTAGTTTTAATTTATAAATATTACCCCCCCCCCTTCCCAGGACGCTTGTTGAACGTGTTACGACTAACAAAAAAAATACTGATTATCATCCGACATTTTCCTTCTGCAAGGCTCTGCAAAGACACATTAAAACGCATCTATTTTATCAAACTCTAGAAAATCTAAAAGCCAATAACCTATGAAAAAATTATATTTTGTCTTTGAGAATTTCTCAATAGTTATTCGGAAATCTTTTCAAGCAAGAAATATCGAAAAGTATTTTGGAGAAAAAAATATTGTTGTATTTCCATCATGTGTTTATTAAATTTAACTCAGTTTTACTTGTATTTTCATTCGAATTCTTCTGAATTGATATAATTTTTGTATTTATATTTAGTCAATGGTGGTTGGGCCAGCTGGGGTAGTTATGGTTCCTGTTCTTTGACTTGTGGTGGAGGAACAAAGCAGAGGTCGCGCACGTGCACCAACCCCGCCCCTCAATATAATGGAGCGAACTGCGCCGGAAGTTCCGTGTCGTCTGCTTCGTGCAATACACATCACTGCCCAAGTAAGCCCTATTCTCTGAATGTCGCAAACTAAATTGACCTTCTTGTAGCAAACTTTTCTTAATCAGAAAATAAATGAAAGAAAACATAAAGCTATCAGATGAATGAAATTTAATTGAATAATTCTTAACCAAAAAAAAAATCTATATATCAGTTGATGGAGGATGGGCATCTTGGCAATCATGGGCATCGTGTACCGTGACGTGTGGCGGAGGAATACAATCCAGATCACGCAGCTGTACCAATCCTACGCCACAGTATGGCGGAGCATACTGTCCAAACTTCTCGTCTGGAACCCGTACGTGCAACACCCATAACTGTCCAAGTAAGTGAAGACATTTTGATCTTCGTCAAAATAGTTAGAGCATAAAATAAGATTATGAAGCGCATTAATTTATTTTAAAGTATTTCGAAACCATTTATTAATTTAAAGTTTATCCATTTTTATATTCAAGTCTATTGAGCAAAACTCTGAAAGAAGATATATTTTAGCTCTACATCAATGTAATGAATTTTGTACAATTGATAATCAAAGCTGGATTTCGTCATAATGCTGCTGCTAACATTGATTATTTTAGATTATTGCTACATTTGAATTTAAACGTTTAATAGTTGATGGTAAATGGGCAAGCTGGGGTACATGGGGAACGTGCACGGTAACCTGTGGCGGAGGAACACAAGTGAGATCACGCACGTGCACAAACCCTGCCCCTCAATATAATGGCGCCAACTGCCCCGGAAGTAGTACCTCATCACAATCCTGCAATACTCAACACTGCCCAAGTAAGTAACTGGGTAAAGTAGTATAAGATCATTTTTTTCGAACCATTGCGTTTCGAGAGAAAGGAAAAAAAAATATATCATAAACAAAATACAGTAAACGTACTTTCTCCATGAGTTCATAAATCTGCGGAATAACGTTAACATTTTTTGTATTAAGTACGATGTAACAAATTTCCGCGGAAAATGCGCTACTACATTCAAAGCATAAAATAAACCCATGCGCAAAAAGTTACTATTAGTATATCTACTGTATACAGAATCAATGTGTATCAGTTGATATACATTTCATAAAGCAATACTGAAGTAATAATTTAAATGTTTTGTGTCCAAAGTTGACGGAAATTGGGGAAGCTGGGGCTCGTATGGCACATGCTCAGTCACGTGTGGTGGTGGAACCCAATCACGATCCCGATCTTGTACAAGCCCAGCTCCCCAATATGGCGGCGCTACATGTCCTGGATCAGATGCCAGTTCTAGAGACTGCAATACTCAGGTCTGCATAAGTAAGTAGAGCTTAAGTGGTTGTGTAAGTTAGTAGACGTGAAGTTGAAAAGATTAAAACATTAACTACAAACTTTTCATAGAGGTAGGAAATGGGAAAACAAGTATACATAATGTAAAAATTAATGGATTTTTAAAAAGAATGCAGTGTAATTTGTTCTCTTTTTTTAAGTCGATGGAGCGTGGGGAGCATGGGCTAATTGGGGCTCCTGCTCCAAAACTTGTGCCGGCGGGCAAAAGTCTCGAACACGACGCTGTGACAATCCAGCCCCGGCTAATGGCGGATTAGACTGCCCCGGGGGAACGGCTGACTTTAGTGACTGTAACACTGCAGCCTGCCCTACTGTAGCCGCCGGACAGTATCAACAGGTAAAATCAATCAATCAATCATTTTAGATTGATCGATGAGATGAAGAATTCTAAGATTGGAAATGATTTTTTTCTTTTAATTTGATAATTTGATTCAATCACTGTATCAATGATCGGGAATTTAGATAAATTTTGTAATTTCATTAGGATTTGAATTTTTAGAATGAAGATTTTTTTACCCATTTAGCTATGTCCGACCGGGTGGTTCACGTGCCAATCCGGAGGAATCACGTGCATCGATAAGACTTTCCAGTGCGATTGTTCGTCTGATTGTGACGATGGAAGCGACGAGTCGGCCACGTATGCTAGCTGTACCAATGCTGAGGAATGCGCAGAAGCAGGAGCAGGTGATTATTCATACGATGACATTATGATGATGTCATCATGATGTCATAATTATGATATGTAATGATGGTTTTCCCAAGAAGAATAATATCTTGAGGATTATTTAATTTTATCATTCGGGGTACAATGTAACATCAATGAAAAAAAATCTGATAATTAACTTTTTTTTTTAATAAGAAAAATGATCAAACTTATGACTAAATTCTTTTTATTTGTTTTCAGGACAATTTGGAGTTTCTTTGTCACTGCTGCTCGGCACCTTTTTGTGCAGTATCATTGCTTTATATAGATATCCATAGGCATGGCTGTTCTTGATTTATTTTCAATAGGCCTAAATGTGTGAAATCTATATAGATTTACATGTCATTTAACAAAACTTTACCCCATCCTTTACATACTCCTTAATCAGTATAACGTAACAAGGACACATTATAACCATTGTACATTGAAATACTGCAATGCAAAATACATGGAGTTTTATCTAGTACATAACGGCAGTTTGCAAGAATATCTTGATGGCTAATGGAAATGGCATTCATTTGCCGTGTTTTTATTTTCTTACATTATAGATCTATATTTGTTAGGATCCATATATACATGTACTTTTTATTCAGTGTTTGCTTTTATTTAATTGTTATAGTTTTATTTTCTTTATTTGTTTGTATATACATATAATCTGTGTTTACTTGCCTGTGACAGAAATTTTATTTGTAAAAAATAAAATTGCCATCTTTCATCCATGAACTTCTCCTGGTAAATCAACAAGATAAATTCATAGCTATATAATTATATTAATCTTAAACAAAATCAGATGTACATGTTATATTTACAAACGAATAAATTTGAAGAGACCAAGTGAAATTACAGAAAAATGAGAATGTTTACAATTATAGACGTGTTCAAGTCTTGAAATGAAGATATGCTTTTGTTTCAAAGCTACTGAAGCACATGAACTCAGTAGATCAAGTTGAATTTTTGAAACCCATTTTTGATTGGGTATAGCCTTTTAGTATCCTGGTTCTTCCGTTCGTCTCATTTTCTTCCGAGATTTCCTACAGTTACTCTTGCATTTAATTTAGCATAAAGAAAACTAGAGGTACTGTGAGCATGGGCTCACTAAATTATACCCCCCGCCTCCCATATGTGTATAAATGGCAGTGTCCATGTTTTGCTATGGAAAACCCAAAATATGTGTCGGATCAAAAAGTAAAATAGGAGGTGCACAATGGCAATATGTAATAAAGATTCTGTGAAAGTCTCATCAAATTTCATTTAGTGGTATAAGAGGAGCTGCGGATAAGAGATATGGGTACCCCAAAGCGTAACAGACAGACAGATGGACATCCTAATTACATGTACTATATACCCTCCCGCTTTTCAAGCAGGGGGTATAATGAATTTCATCTTTTGGCCTGTGTACATGTATATGTGCAACCACAGGCACCTGAATTTTTATCCATCAAGCGCTCAATACCCAAATATCGACAAAAATTACGATATTTGGCTTATTGGGCGTTTGATGGATAAAAATTCAGGTGCCTGTGGTTCAACAAGGTCTCAAACTTTTCCCAAATCATAAATGGGAGGTAAAAAAGACATATTTGCTGAAAGAATTCGGTTTCAAAGGCCCCTCTTAATGCAGTAAGCGAATCGTAATTTTAAAGATAATAATTCATTGGTAGCGTCTCGTAGATGTGCAAGAAGGTTACGAAATTTACATTTTCAACCTGAACTAGGTGCAGATGTGTTTTTAGCTCACCTGAGCCGAAGGCTCAAGTGAGCTTTTCTGATCACATTTTGTCCGTCGTCCGTCCGTCCGTCTGTCTGTCAAGCTGTCCGTCCGTCTGTAAACTTTTCACATTTTCAACTTCTTCTCAAGAACCACTGGGCCAAATTTGACCAAACTTGGTACAAAGTATCCTTTGGTAAAGGGAAATTTAAATTATTAAAACAAAGGGCCAAGTCCCCTCTCAAGGGGAGATAATCAAGAAAAGACAAAAATAGGGTGGGGTCATTAAAAAATCTTCTTCTAACGAACCACTGGGTCAGAAAAGCTGAAACTTATGTGGAAGCATCCTGGGGTAGTGTAGATTCTAAATTGTTAAAATCATGACCCCCGGGGGAAGGGCGGGGCCACAATGGGGAATCAAAGTTTTACATAGAAATATATAGGAAAAGTCTTTGAAAATCTTCTTCTCAAGAACCACTGGGCCAGAAAAGCTGAAACCTATGTGGAAGCATCCTGGGGGTAGTGTAGATTCTAAATTGTTAATATCATGACCCCGGGGGAAGGGCGGGGCCACAATTGGTAATCAAAGTTTTACATAGAAATATATACTCTTACAAAATCTTTGAAAATCTTCTTCTCAAGAACCACTGGGCCAGAAAAGCTGAAAATCATGTGCACATGGAAGGATTCCTGGGTAGCGTAGATTTCAAAATGTATAAATTATGATAAGTGGGGTAGGGTGGGGATGCATTATTTATTACAAGGGGGAAATCTGGTAAAGAACAGAATGGTCAAAGCTTCTCAGGTGAGCGATGTGGCCCATGGGCCTCTTGTTTATTTTTTTACAAATGACAAACCCGATAGAGAACCACTCACAAAAGAAACAAAGATTTACACAAAAATTGGTAATAAATGCACAGAGCACATATCGCACTGAAGATCTGATGTCATCCATCCTAAGACGTCAGTAAAAAGATATATACTGGGGGTAGTTCATCGTCGCAAACCACGACCAAAATGCACCATCGATCCTCTCCTATTCTGGAGAGAGCTATAAATGTAGACTCCGGACCGTGGCTTGAGACGATGGGGGTAGTTACCCTGAGGTTAAATTGTGGGTTAATTATGAAACTGTATATTTTTAAACTTACCTATGCTTAAGAACGCCTTGTACATTTGGTTGATTTATTGGTTGTATGTTGCTTCACGTACCTCTCGAATTTTTTTTACTCGTACGAAGACGCCATCACTTGCAGGTGGAGAGCTTTTGTGCTATACGGCCATTGAGCAGTTAGGGATCATTTTCGTTCCAGCACCTAATGCGACACAGCTAGTTTATAATTTATAACTTATATGACGTTTATTACGCAAGTTTCGAGATTATCTCCCTTAGTGCGCTCTTTCGGTGAGGAGATGAGTTTCGTTGCCGCGTAAACAGACAGGTGGGACAGATTGGATATATCGAATACATTGCATCATCGATATACTGGTTTATCGTAACTACATGATTGTCAGGATGCACAATACAACTCGAGAATAACCGACTTAATGTAAAGGGGTCATTTTTTAAACAAAAAAATCGTAACAAAAAAAGAAAATGTCAGTGGATGTCAAACTTTTCAGACGAGGTAAGAGATATGGACCTCTAATAAATACGGTACACATGCATCTGATCATTGCACGTCGGCAAACTAAATGACACATTGATTCTTTTCCGTATTGTAACCTACTAACTTTTAAAAATGTTTATACAATCAAGAAAATCGGTTACTTTTTGTAAAGACTATGACGTTTCTTTCGTTTTCAAGTACCTATAATTTAAAGTAGATTTGTAAATATGCATAGTTGAGCTTGATAAAATCATCAAATGCATCACTGCTTAACATTAATATCTTTCTATAACATTTAATAAATTTTAAAAGCCGTAAATATCCTTCATTTATTTATGCACGTTTGTAAAAAAACAACCTGTCCCACCTCCATGCTGGAATGGATACTTTTTGCGCCTCTATCGTAGGAGAGTTACAATCTCGAAACTCGCGTAATAAGCTTTCTTTTCATAAATAAATATATCCCATATACTATAAGGATAATCTTGTTATTATTATGATAGAATAGGGAATATTTATATTTATCGAAAGAAAGGTGGTTTATATACGGTTTCATCCGAAAGACCGGTCTCCACGTTCAACAGTGGGATTCGAACCCACGACGTAAGGATCACCTCCGTACCTCGCGATTCTAGAGTAGAATCTCTAACCACTGCGCCACGCGGCCGTACATTTAAAACAATACCCAAATCAATTTCAGGAGGTATTCCAGTATACATAAGTTGTGGTATCTTGTGGATGTGCTATAAGGTCTCTGAATTTCCACCCATGAGGTAGAATAGGCCAGGAAAACTTCAAGTTATCGTTTTGCCAAAAGTCTAGTTCCATTAACTTAAACATTTAATGTTAGCCATTTCATATTTCGCAATATTATCCTTCCTTTTCTAAAAATCGACGTTTTCTTTTTTGCATTTCTGATTCCCAGAATATTTCTAATACATCCTGCAGATGTGCAATAAAGTTTGGAAAATTCGTTTTCATCCTCGGTTCCAGATAAGGGTAAAAGATGAAAAATGACAGTTTCCTGTGTAATGTAATCAATTTTTTAAAAATACTTTTCTTTTTAAAACTGTTTCAACTAATCACGCAAAAAAAAATTCTCGATTACAGGAGTTCGTGTACCTTCCAATTTTACAAATATAAACAATTATTGATTATAAAATTAGGTTTACGTTTTTTATTTACTAAAAACTCCGTTAAAATTGATACCAGTGGGTATACGCGAACTCCTGTGAGAGAATAGATCAAATACTTAGTAAACAACTTTACATAATTGTGATGAAATTAAAGTTTATATAATTTATTTTCTGGCTTTTATTAGGAAATGCATGTATTTACTTTAAAAGATTAGCAAATTCAGGTATAAATTAAAATGTTTATAGCGAATTTTTCTCAGATCAAGGGAGATGTTAAAAAGCATGATCTTTTCTTTCGTACAAATGTCTTTTCTTAAACAATAATTTACGATTCAAATCACATATGCTTGTACGAGACGTTTTAAAATCTGTTTGAACCTCGTCAACATAGACTTTAAGAAGTTTAGAATATTTAAGAATTTTTAACACTGTTCGATACATTCTCCTTAATTTAAAACATTTATTCATTGTCCAAATAGTCTACTAATCAGCTCGGTGCGTTTAGGTTAAGGATTAACCATTTAAAACTATTATGTGCCAAACAAAATGATTCATCAGAAATTAATAAAGATATTAATAATATTTTGAATCCGATATGACTTTCAAATTTACGATCCCCTTTGATGATTTTTAGGGGGTGGAGGGTGGGGGTGTAATTTAGTTGCATAAATTTAATTGGAATCTGTTCTGCTTTTAGACTAGTGTGTTTTTGGTAAGATAAATAAAACTGGCATATTTTCTTAAGTTATTAGGCCACCTGTTAAGGTCGGCCCATTTTCTAATGTTTTCATACACATGTATATACTATATATATTTCTGTAACAATGTAAGGCCGTTTAAAGGTTTCTCGACCTTATAATCTAAATACCGTCCACGTGAACTGATCATGTAATTAACTCTCAGGAGACTTTTGTGGACAAATAAGACACCACGCGAAAGTTTAATATTAATATGATTAAAACCCCAGTCTCATTTCCAAAAACGACCAACGGCCAACGGTTTTTGACGCCAAAACGGGATTCTTCGGGTGACAGTCGGCAGTTCATCGGCCGTTGTCTTGCCCGATTTTGACCTCTCTTTTTGTCGGCCGACCTATTTTGTGTCCATCGGTCCAAGTACTAGTTATAATTTTTTCTGCGTCGGTGGTCGATTTCTTCAATTGAAGTTATCCGTCGACCAACCTTCGATCATCGTCCGACCATCGGCGGTCAGTTCATTAAGTCGGTCTTCCGTCGTTCGACAACAAGTGTGTCCAAAATTTCGGCCGACGGTTAAAATCAAACTGTAGCTCAGAGCTCGATGATCGGGCAACGATTGGCCGACGTGTGAATATTTAACCTATTAAGGATACATAACACAAACAAAATTTTGATGCATGGATTGATATGTATTTTTTGAATGGAAATAACATAAATAATTAATCCCTAAGAAATAATTAAAATCTTAAGTATTCTTTACTGCTTAGATATGCGCCATTTGTCGTTTTTTTTTATGCAATTCTATACAAAATTTTGCAGACATTTTTGACATTGAGTCACAATCTTACAAAATTCTGCCACTTTGCCTTGCAAACATTACTCACGTCGCCTATCTGAATATAGATCTATGAAAAATATTGCTGATTTCTAAAGAAAAAATATTTTTTTTTGTGTTATATATCCAAGTCATCGGTGTTCCTAGGAATTAATGTGACTGCTCCGTGTCGCCCGATACTTGTGTCGGCCGATCATGTTCATTCAGTCGACAAGACCAGAAAAATTTAGTCGCCGGACCATCGGCTTAAATGTGACCTAGGCATAAGAAGTATATAGTTATAACGGGAATTGAGGCGATAAGAAGTATATAGTTACGTTTCTCCCCTCTCTCTCTCTCTCTCTCTCTCTCTCTCTCTCTCTCTCTCTCTCTCTCTCTCTCTCTCTCTCTCTCTCTCTCTCTCTCTCTCTCTCTCTCTCTCTCTCTCTCTCTCTCTCTCTCTCTCTCTCTCTCTCTCTCTCTCTCTCTCTCTCTCTCTCTCTCTCTCTCTCTCTCTCTCTCTCTCTCTCTCTCTCTCTCTCTCTCTCTCTCTCTCTCTCTCTCTCTCTCTCTCTCTCTCTCTCTCTCTCTCTCTCTCTCTCTCTCTCTCTCTCTCTCTCTCTCTCTCTCTCTCTCTCTCTCTCTCTCTCTCTCTCTCTCTCTCTCTCTCTCTCTCTCTCTCTCTCTCTCTCTCTCTCTCTCTACGGGAATTGAGGCGATTAAGGGATGATATTTATTCACCATTTTGTTTTGTTATTTATTTTATTTTATTTATTCAATTTACTTTTATTTGTTTTAAGATTTATTTATTAAATCAATTTATTTAATTTTTTCATTCATTCATTCATTCATTCATTCATTTTGCACGCTACAAAAAAAAAATTAGTATCACATGCTTGATGTTAACTTTAATTCACTGTAAAATACTACATATAAATTGTCAAAAATTCAATAATATTTAAAGCTGAACATCTCCTCGCAAAGAGAATAGTATCTTTCAATAATTAGGACAGCATTCGATATCGATATCGATGTAAATTACATCATTAACTCACTCACTCACCCACAAACAAACACACACACCCTCACGATTACGTTGCTTTATCGCAGTGAAATAGAAATTTTTGCTAAGCCACAAACGTACAACTGTACACTTCCCTTGATATGTCCAGGGACCTAATACATGCTGTATTTATACTAACTTATATGTACATGTATGTACGTATATGTATGTGGCTATACATTCATTTGAGTTTCACATTCATTTAATATAGATTTTCTTTTTTTTTAAGCTAGCATAATGCATTTGAATTTATTCGTTGACATTACCATTTAATATTACTTTATCCTTCATTCTAAGCGTTTGAAAGAGGAATGTGAAAATCAGAACACAAAGTCCTGAGTTTTTAGTTTGAGTAGATTTTTCAAATTCAATTACACTGTAATGATTACACAGGGGCTTACACTCGAACAATGAATCTACCGATTCTGTATCGATTTAACACTTTTTGGACATTGGATACACAAGTAATTTCAAGAATAAAATCCCATGGCATGTTTTTATTGGGATGCACCTAAACTATAGGACTTGAGGAGTAATGATCTTGCGTTCAAATAGGCATTAATGCAATTTAACTTTTATCCTTAATCCGTTAAGATGTAATGCAAATATCGTTTTGATGGGTTTTCACTGATTACTTATACATGGAAATTATTCCATATTCAGCCCAAGAATAAGCTCATAATTCGCTCCTTCGGAAGATTTCTGAAGAAAACGATGGTAATTTTCTGATTTTTATGATATATTTTTAAAAGAACTAAAAAATTAATAATTTTAAATATTTTTAATTTCTAATCTTCATTTATCTTACATGTAAGTTATTTTTAAAATTCCAAGATGTCATGAGCAAAAATCAAATTATCTTTTTTTTTTTGGAGGGGGTATTTTTCTTTCGTTTCATTCCTTTCCCCCCTCCCTCTTATGTTTTAATATCATCAAATTTCAGTTCATGCTGATCTAAAGTGAAACAGACTTACTTATTAGATTTTACTTAAGACAGGAATTAGTCTGTTTTTAATTAAAATTTATTAATTTAATTAATCTCTGGAATTAATGGGATACATGTATTGAACAAATCTTGATATCCCCGTATTTTTTTAGGTTTTCTACAGGATCGGACGACTGACAATCTTGGTTATTATGTTCCCCAAACGAAGTTGGGGAACATATTGTTTTTACTCTGTTTCTTATTATTATTATTTTTCTTCTCGGGAAAATTTTGTCCGCGAATGATCTTGTAAAGTACACATCCGATTAAGGGGAAACCTTTTTAGGGTAAGTAGGCATGTTATGTAGATTTGCGGAACGTTAAGGTCATTTTGCGCGCACGTGCTTGCAAGAGCGCGCACGTGCAACACGTGAAATGACCAATATACTTGAAATTGCCGTAACTTTTTCTTTTTTCGATGTAATGCTTTGATATTTAGAATATATAGACAAATTATAAATGTAGATAAGATGGCATTGTCAACATGCCTTTTTGTGTGCACGTGCTTGCAAGAGCGCGCACGAGCAACACGTGAAATGACCGATTTAATTGATATAGGTGTAAATTTTTACCTTTTTTATAAAATGCTTTGAAACTCATAATATAAGGATATAGTAGTAGCATAGACAATATGACATGGTCAAAATAGCAAGATCTCACGCGCATGCACGTGCGCTTCGCTCTGATTGGCTGAAACTAAAGTCTCAATATCTTTCTTGTTTTTTGACGAAATCCTTTGAAATTTTTAACATAGCCATGCATTAGGATATCCTACAAAATGATGTATAGCAATAATCAAGAAAACACGTGCATGCACGTGCGCTGCAATCTGATTGGCTGAAACTTTAAATAGCTATAACTCCCTTGGTTTTCAACCAAACAGGATGGGATTTGGAACATAGATAGATATAATAGACTTCTACAAGAAAGTATGGTCAACATGCACATCCATACACGTGTGTGTACGTGCGCTGCAATCTGATTGGCTTAAACTTTAAATAGCTATAACTCTCTTAGTTTTCAACCAAACAGGATGAGATTTCGAACATAGATAGATATAATAGACTTCTACAAGAAAGTATGATCACCATGCACATCCATACACGTGCATGAACGTACGCTGCATTCTGATTGGCTGAAACTTTAATCAGCTATAACTCCCTTGGTTTTCAACAAAACGGAGTGGGATTTAGAACATAGATAGATGTAATGGACTTCTACAAGAATGTATGTCACCATGCTCATGTATGCACGTGCGTGCACATGAAATGAGTAAAACAAAAAATACACTTGAATGAGCGTATTTTTTAATACTTTTGGATTAAATACTTTAATATTTAGTATATTAAAATATATAGATTGTGTAGACTAGATGATATGGTCATTACGCACATGCATTCACATGCGCACGCGTGCAATGCATAAATTTGAATGAACTTGGTACCCTTCTGGGTAAACGTTGTTAAAGTCTCAAATGCATAAAGTTTGTCTTATTTAATGAAGCTAACAGGGAATATGGCACCAAATGGGAGATGGGGAGCGTTTGGGGAACATCTGTAACGGTCCCCGTTACAATTAGCACTAGTTTTAATCTTGATTCAGGGTAAGAAAATGTATATGATTTACTATTGTAATAAATCTTAATTAATAACAAAAATCAATTTAGATACATCTATTATATTATATGTAGCTGCTCTACTTCTTTTGATTATAATAATTTTTTCATTGGAAATTTAACGCAGCACCTCATCAATGACTAAATTTTTTGTGTTGTAGCCAAAAATAGAAGGCTTCGATAGTTACATGTAGGGGGAGGGGATTGTGCGGAAAACTCTCAGGCACTTGTTTCGATAATGAAATTTTAACCCGTAGTATAATATACACTGGGTTATTTTTTTTTAAAATCGAAACAAGTACATGTTGGAAAACTGCTTAAATATGATATGTGGAAACTGCAAGCTTAAATTTGCTATATGGGAAATCCACTACGAGTCATCCAAACTACGGCCATGAATTTTAGAATAAAATATGGTTTCAGATTTCTTTTACTCTAAAATAGAATTTATCCACATGGTCTTTACCCTAACATCTACGTGTATACTGTACATGTATTATGAACCTTAGTGAATTCTTTTTATATTTTTTGATTATTTTGTATGTCACTTGTGTATTGATACGAAAAAAAAAAGAGAAACAGTATACATGCATTTTTTAAAGATTCGAAATCCATATCAGGAATGATTTCAGTTTTAAAGGTGCGTCTATCGTTTTCAAAAGTTTGTTTTCATATATATTTATCATATTATCCATATAAACTGAAAGGGAAGCGAGTGATTTTTCGAAAAAATGCACAAATACATGTACAAGTACATATATTTGTATAAATATAGGGCAGGTGCACGTAATATAGTGTAGAAACAAGCCCTACGCATGTTTTTCAGAACACAGGGTGTCTGCCGTGACCTGTAGTTCTGGATGGACGAAGTATGGAGAGAATTGTTACAGACTGTACACAACCAAAAGACCCTGGATGGACGCCCTTAAGGCCTGTCAATCCGTGGGCAGCAGCTTAGTGGATGTCGGGTCTGACGGCGAACAGACCTTTGTACACAGTAAGAAAAACTTTATTATTACATAAATAAAATCATAAACATTACACTCAATATATGTACGAGTATTCAAATCCATCGAAATTTTTCTTGTTTGTATGATCTCATAATGAAGCATACTGACCTTCGAAGGAAAAACATCAGCAATTATCAATTAGTGAGCGCGAGTTTCTGAGAACAACCGTTTCCAGTAGATACATTTTGATTTGCTCAGCCTCCCCCCACCCCCACCCCAACACAAACATACACCGATAACACACACACATTTCTTGTTTTCTGATTAAAAAAAAATAGGCAAATTTCACCATTTACAAGAAAAGAAAATTCTGCTAACGATTTTGAAAGCATTGCTACGTGCCTTTATAGAAAATCTATTTTTGTTACACAATATAAGGACTGAGTCTTTTAATTTACTTCTACACTCCATTTCAGATCTCGCTAACGGGAACGAGTTCTGGATCAGTGGTTCTGATGCGTCCACTGAGGGCCAATGGCTATGGTACGGCAGTATCCAATCGTGGACTTATACCAAGTGGAACTCTGGTCAGTGTCTAAAGGGACAGAAAGTTATTTTATATTATATTTAAATGACTTTCAATTTTTATTTTTTTTTGCAGAAACCAGATTTTAAAGAAAACGTTTTTATTGATTTCTCTAGATCAATTACCATGTTAATAAGTCAAATGAATTTTCTGCTAAGTGAATTCAGGAATATTTATACATTTAAGTTACTGATCACGACGTGTAAACATATCTCGACCCTGTTAAATTGCAATTTTGAACATTAATTTTCAAGGCGAGCCAAATGACTCAGGTGGAGAGGATTGCGCCAGTCTTCTCAGTGGCGGGAAATGGAACGACTACCCCTGTTCACGTGACATGGCATACATTTGTGAACAAACAAGTAATATATTTTTCTCTCTGTTAAAATCGATACGTTATTCTTTTTTTTTTTTCAAGAATTATCAATAATAATGAAATATCTTTCACTAAATAATAAATTTCGCTTCAGCTGCGCTGGATTCCTGCGATTCCACCTGGAGTTTCAGGAACGGTAAATGTTACAAGCTATTCACCTCTAAGGTCACGTGGTCAAACGCTCTGAAGACGTGCCAGGCCAACTCTGCTAACCTGTTGAACGTCGAAGATTCTTCCGAAATGTCTTACGTGAGAGGTAAAGTATAGCCTTCACTCAGCTGGACTAATACTTAAAATGTGTTTTTTTTTTCTACCCCCTTTTTCGCTAATTAATGACAATTTCTACCAAGTCAAATTTTTAAAATGATCCCGTGACTTTTCCTGCAGGTTTAATGAATGGACAGGACATGTGGATGGGAGGGTTTGACGGTCCCAAGGAGGGATCGTGGGCATGGTCCGGGGGTACCTTCTCCTGGAGCTACACCAACTGGAAATCAGGTACAATATAACCGATGTCTGTGCTAAATTGATCTCAAACATTTATTTGGAGCCCTCGAATTCATTGAATCAATTCAATCAAATTTATTTTTCATACTACATGTATATTCAATATAAAAATCTATAAAATAATTTTCATTTATCTTCAATCTACATTATTTTCATTATTTTCTATAAATTGCAATGAAAATAAAAATCAAGGTTAGTTCAAAGTAGTATGAGATTTACAATAAGAATTTTTGAACAACATTACTACAGGCGAGCCTAATAACTCGGGGGACGAAGACTGTGCTCTGATTTACGCTAACGATGGTCAGTGGAACGACGGGAAATGTAGCGGATCTTTACAATTTATGTGCAAGAAGAACAGTGAGTATATATTTAATGATCTACAGTACATTATAGTTATATAGAACATGATTGATATGAAGTCATTATTACGGCGAAATATTATCCTATCAAGTCCTTGCAAATTTTTGTGATACTAAAGGTTTTATTAATGAATGCACAATGCTGAAGAAATAAATCTTTACAATTAGCGTTAGAATATTGAATATTCACAAGGAATACATGTAGGAGATTAATTTCAATTGAGAAAAATATAACTATCTAATCGAGTCGATTTTCCTTTGCATTTTGCATAATTTACTGTATTAAAATTGGAAATCCACTTCAAAATTATTTTCAGTAGAAGATTTGTATGAAGTTGGATATATATTTCTGATTTTTTAAAATTTGTACACAGCACCTCCAATTGATGGCGGTTGGTCCAGTTATGGATCATACGGATCTTGCTCTAAAACCTGCGGAAGTGGAACCCAAACAAGATCAAGGACATGTACAAACCCCGCCCCACAGTGGGGCGGCGACCAGTGTGCTGGATCCGCCACCCAATCTCAATCTTGTAACACACATTCCTGCCCAAGTGAGTACATGAAGTTATGTTTTATTGAATTATATTGTTTATAACGAAATATAATTGAAGTTCAATTGATTTGTACTACGAACACTACAATTATTTAGTAATTCTGTGGAGCCTAAAATTTTCAAGTATCAAGAGAAAATATATGAAACTTCTGCTTATTTTTCCCAATAGTGTGAAATAAAAGTATAGAATGAATTTTGTTACAATGAATTATTAAGTGCAATGGAGTTTAACTTCGAACACTTCTCAAATTTATAAATTTTAAGGGACCTTATAATTTTTAAAATATCAAGACAAAATTTAAACATTTTCTTATATTCCTAATCGTGTAAAAAAAAAATTGTGGAACGTTTTTATTCCTTATATAGTTGACGGAAACTGGGGTTCTTGGGGAAATTGGCAAACTTGCTCAGTGACTTGTGGAGGGAGGAGTCAGAGTAGAACACGCAGCTGCTCTAACCCCGC
The DNA here is from genome assembly GCF_032062105.1 of Saccostrea cuccullata. Classification (NCBI taxonomy): domain Eukaryota; kingdom Metazoa; phylum Mollusca; class Bivalvia; order Ostreida; family Ostreidae; genus Saccostrea; species Saccostrea cuccullata. Next base: position 91,188 of record NW_026929240.1, on the reverse strand, counting down.
CCCTCAACATGGAGGGGCGAGCTGCTCGGGATCTTCTAGTAGCTCCCAGTCTTGTAACACTAATGCTTGCCCAAGTAAGTACAGATAAATAATAGATATACCTGTAGGTTTGTATCCCCTCGCGGAAATGGCAATGCACGTCGATTGACTTGTGTGCGTATGTTTGTTTGTTCTGTACAAAACGGAAGTGATGTAATATAATATAGCTTTGTTATCGATGTCGAATGTTGTCTTTTTGAGAGGGGATGCTCTGCTTTGCAGTGTCCTTGTTACATTGTGATCAACCTGAATATATTTCTTTGCTCATTTTGTTATACATGTATTTTTGAAAATTCATGATGTACTCGTTTAGTTGACGGAAACTGGGCTAGTTGGGGAAATTGGGGAACGTGCACTGTAACCTGCGGGGGCGGTACACAGGGTAGAACGCGCACCTGTACAAACCCTGCCCCTCAGCACGGGGGAGCAAACTGTGCGGATTTTTCTAGCAGCTCTCAGGCCTGCAACACTCATAACTGCCCAAGTAAGTATCGCCAGTTTTTATAAGCCTTTAATGTATACTAAAATAAATTGCTCGTTGTTAAATTAAAATTGTTTTAAAAGGTAAAACATATTCATTATGATTAAAAAATATTTTTCTCACCTTTAGTTGATGGAAATTGGGGGAGCTGGGGAAACTGGGACACGTGCACGGTGACTTGTGGCGGCGGTACCCAAGGGAGAACACGCACCTGCTCCAACCCCGCCCCTCAGTATGGAGGGGCAAGCTGCTCTGGATCCTCCACCAGTTCTCAAACCTGCAACACAAATCCTTGTCCAAGTAAACGAAATTGAATCTTTGGTTTTTAATACGTACAGACATATGATTTTAATTTATACAGAAAAAGGTTAAACGTGTAAGAATATCAATGGGACCTGAATTTTGCTTCCATTTACTCAAGATCTTTTATAGTCGTTTAGGGGATCAAGAAAACCTTATATCCGAGATTTCCTTACAAACGAGTGGTTTCAAGCCTAGTTTTATGATGCATATTCTTATTACTAGTATTAATTTTAAAATACATGTACTTGTAATGCACTTTTAATTTATTTCGTTTTAAAACCATCAGTTGACGGTAATTGGGCATCATGGGGTGGCTGGGGTACCTGTACGGTGACGTGTGGGGGAGGGACCCAGGTCAGGTCTAGAACCTGTACTAATCCTACACCGCAACATGGAGGGGCTACTTGTCCAGGATCGAATCAAAACACACAGGACTGTAACACCCAAGTCTGCATCAGTAAGTTATTTATGTTTTTTTTTCTCGTACTTAAAAGACTGATAGAGATGGCATTAATGTAAAATGTTGTACAATCAATGATACAAATTACCGTAATAATAGATTTTGTGTAGATTTATTAAGTTTTACAGACAGTTGAAGACCTTAAATTTAGGTACTTGCAAACTTTCAAGATTTTGTTATTTTCAAACTTCTATCTTTTATGAATATTTTGGTTTTTTCTAAAAAAAAAAAAATTCCGAATCCACAGAGTTCGATATAACAAGGTTTCATTGTTTCCATGGAAACGTTTTTTTTATTGTTTAATATAGAGGCAATGCTCTTAAATTTGAAATTGAATGTACTAAACGAGAGGACAAATGATATATGTACATGAACAACAATTGCAGTTGATGGAGCATGGGGCGCTTGGGGAGTCTGGGGAACTTGCAGTGTCACGTGTGGGGGAGGTCAAAAGTCACGAACCAGGATTTGTGATAACCCCAAACCCGAAAACGGCGGAAAGGATTGTCCCGGAACTTCGGGAGATTACGGCGACTGTAACACTGACGCATGCCCAACAGCAGCCGCTGGACAGTATATGCAGGTACATGTCCACTGGTGGATTTAGAGGGTCGGGGGGGGGAGGGGTCAGTTTTGTGTCTAAAGTATACATAAGATTTAAACGGTAAATCAAATGTAGATGGTTTGGGAGTGGACTCTTGCCCCGACCCCAAACTGGTCGCCCCTTTTTATAAAATTCCTGGATCCGCCACTAATGTTGAACTTGTGCTTATCTTCGCAAAATATGTTTAGCAGAATAATGGACTTGACCTATCAGAGCCACACTGCGTTGTACATTTAATAATTTTTTTTCAGTTATGTCCCTCTGGTTATTTCACCTGTCAGTCCGGTGGTATGTCTTGTATCCAGAACGTGTTTAAATGTGACTGTTCTCCGGACTGTGATGACGGGAGCGATGAGACGGATGGGTACGCCGGATGTACCAACGCAGCAGAGTGTGAACTGAGAAATGGAGCAGGTAAAACCTACATCAATTGACAAAGTTAAAAAAAAATTCCTCCGATTTACCCGATTATGATAAGGAGCACACGGAAAGTGCGATCTGCTGAAAAAGCGACGCTCACTCCTTCATGGCACCTGATCCCACCTCTCATGTTTCAGAGGTCCTTGTTTGCTCTGCTCTCAGTTTTGTATTGTTTCATAGACTTTTGAGCAAGATTGCATTTTGATATCTTTTATTGCATAATCTTCAAAATCTTTTACATTTCTTTTTCTTAAATTTGCCATTAAGTCCCATGCAATGGAGGGTTTATAATGTAATGTACACTGTATATTCTCACAATGTCTGTCCGTTTGCTTGAGCTTGTTAAGAGGCTGTCCACCGAAAAACCAGGCAATGGGCGGCACATCGCATGTCATGAATTTTAATTATTTTTTGCATGTAGACTTATTAAATCAAGTGTTTACACATGACAACATCAAAAAATTTTATAGTGCTCCTCTAGTCCTAGTTTTGGTAAATGCTTAATTTTAAGTGCAAAAAGGTCAACATGAGGGTAAAAAAAAATACTATATTATCTATTTTGTTTTATATGTAACATATATATATGGATGTATATTATTTATAGAATAGACTTTTATCTTTTATTTTATGAATGAATAAGATTCCAATTTATACTTCTTTAGAAAAAATTATCTGGTCCAAATTTGAGTTTAACAAGTAAATGTTTAAATTCAGTATCCAATTTTAATTACGTTATAGAACCCAATACAATACAAGGACATATTTGTTTACTTATGTTTTTATGAATACAAAGTACAGACTTTTGGGTCATTCAATAAAATCATTGGGAAAAGGTATTTTGAAAGAAATAAAAGGAGTCAAATTTACTTATTTTTTTTTTATAGTTTTCACAAATGAAACCGATCCCGACCGGAATTGTATAAAGAAGAAAATACTAAAATAGTAATGTCAAATTTGGCTCTTTTGTTGTAATATGATTAAGAAATTACTTGATTTATTTTTTTTAACATAGTATATAGGTGACAGGTGCCTTAAGTTTGATAATTTTATTAATTTTGCATTATTTTCGATCGGGATCGGTTTTATTTCAATCGGGATCGGTTTTTCCGTAAATTTAGAAAAATGTCCTAAATTTGGCTCTTCATGTTAATTTCTCAGAAAAAATGCTAGTCTGTTATTTCTTTTCAGTCAGTTTACTGTTTTTAAATGAGTGTAACCATAGATTCAAATGTATGTATTATTTAAATTACCAATGTCTTTTACTTACATGAAGATTACATGTAAAACAATTGATCTGATTGATTTCTTAATAGATACTAGGGATTTAAAAAAAATTATTTGTGCATGCATGCATTATGCAACAACCAGAGCAGACAACTTTCTAGCTTCATTATTCATCTCATTTCCAAGTAAAATTTCTTTTTTATTTGTCTCAGGAATTAAAGAGTAAATTCTATCAGTAGCGAAATTAAAAAATTACCTAAATGCAAGAAATATTTTTATGTGTACAGTCTCGAATTTATCCAAGTTTTTTCTTACCTGTCATCTGTAAAGCCTTTTCATCTTTTACAAAATTTGATTTTATATAAATAAGAAAATAAGTTCTGTCATGTAAATTATAATTATTCAAGAGCCGATAAATCGCAAGCAAGAAGCGCGGAAGGGGGGTGGGTGGGGGTGGGGGTGGGGTGCGGGGTCATGGCATAATTATTTTTAAAAATTGGTTTCATGAACGTGAAAACATTTTAGCATTGGTCAACATAGTGACAGGTTTATACTCCATATTAAATATGAGCGTGTATTTGTTTCAATCGCCGAATAAAAATTAAGAAATAAAATTAAAAAAAAAAAGTTTCACTAAACCACCTTCCGTTATAGTGCCAAATTATAGTTGGGAGTTCAGCAGTAATATTTTTATAACTTATTTTTCAGTTTTTTCCCCCTTTTTAATCGTACTGTAGATAATTTATTTTGATTTGATTGCATAGATAAATGTATTTAAGTTTTAGTTTTTACATCTACCAACTTTGTTGAATTAAATGTTGCGTAAAACTAAAACATTCATCTTATAAGATATGTTCTGAATCATTATAAACACTTCATTAATTATTTTAACGCATATCCTGGTAAATCAATTTTGAAAAATTAGTTCTCGGTCATGTATAAAATTACTTATCAAAACGTCATCTTGCTGAGACGCCGCCCGTGTACTGTGTAAAATACATTTTGATATTAAAATATTATTTAACATTTAGTATAATGCACGCTGAAGAGTATTTAACAGAAAAAGAGAAATCATTTAAAAAAAAATATTTTTCTTTACACTTTACGCAAAGAATTTACAAACTTGTCTGGAAAACTTGTAACTATTTCATTGTGACGCAATATTATGACGTCACTGATACATCAATGGAAACGTTGATTTAACCTAATATTATACATGTAGTAAATTTCAATCTAAATATTATGTTTAGAGGCGAAAATGAATTATATTTTGAAAGTAAATTAATTTTTTGTTTAATAATTTTCTTTAGCGTATCGATTCTGAATATTTCACTAAGATTCCGATTAAAATGTGTTTAGCAGATTTACCGATGCCATGGGAGATAACTCTTGCATCGCAAATTTTCATAAAAACGTCTATATATTTTGCCAGAAAACTTCTATTAAAAGTGTTTTTCCCAATGATTTTATTTGTTTAACAAAAAGATGAAATATTTCAAGATTTAATTAAGTGTGAATTATATTCCTGTTAAAATTGTATTGGAAATTACAGTTCTTTGTTTCTGACCTACTTTCAATGGTTTATATAGGGGAAGTCAAAAACACGAAACACAAGGATATTTTACTGAATAAGCAATTTTCAAACAAATCTTCAATTACATTATTCCTTTTGGACTACATTGATATTGTTTTTCATAAAATATCAAATATTCCTCACATTCGATGTGCCGCCTATCAATACAATACTGCCTGGTTTTTCGGTGGACTGCCTCTTAATTGCAACGAGTGTCTAGATTTCATTACTCTTAATATCTTATTCTTTAAACTTGAAAAGGAAGATAAGCATTTTTTAAGTAGCTACTTTTAAATAATTATATACATGTACTACAATGCAAGAAAAGAACAATGAAAGGTTTTGATTTTCATTGACATTATATTCTTTTCTTTTCAGGTTATGACGTTGCATCCGTTTTCGTCATGATGTCCTCGCTGATTATAGCTGTCTTATTCATAAATTATTGTTAGGGATGTCAAGTCAAGGGCACGTTTATATTCAGTTATTTCTCAAATCATTTCTTTATGGTATTATTCAAAGCATTGTGATAATGTTTTGTTTCATCAGTTTAAAGTATTGTATACATAATCCATCTGAAATGTGTGAGTTTGATTTATTTTTAACAATAAAACATTGCTTACGGCCCTATCAAACTCAGCATACTACTTTCTAGTTTTTGGGCGTCTGTCCGTCTAGCTTGTTGTATCTGAACTTAATTTCTTCTCCAGAAATCAAATAAGCCCATATCAGTCAACCGTACATCAAGACATGCGAGCTGGAATAAAAGACATCTTTATATCTTAAGATTTCTTATGTTTGAAATACTAGAAAAATGTTTGAAACCAAAAATCATACTTCATGATAAATCTGATAAACTTTTCTATCGTCAAATAGAACTTTACTTATAAAGCAATATGCCCTTATTATCTGTACAGTAGTGTTTTTGTCTTCCAGCAAGAGCATGCTCACCCATTTTTAAATAGAAGCAAGTTATTGAAATCAGAGATACAGGGTTATCAACAGTCTCGTTTAAAGTGATTGTTTAGAAAATTCTGTGATGACCTAATTAACAAATACTATCCATTATGAAGTCAAATAAAGACTGAAGTTCTTCATAAACATTGTAATATGCCATTATTTAAACACTCAATTAACTGAATTCTTTAGAATTTTGTTTTTTTCACATTTGTCTGTCCGTGGCACGGGGAGAGTGTAACCGTTCGACAGGGGATGCTCACTCATCCATGGCACCTGATCCCACCTCTGGGGCCCGTTTTACAAAACAACTTAATACGACTATAAGACGAAAATTTTAGCTGACTGTAATATACTTGTATTTTGTTGAACGAATGATTCTGTTTAAAACCACTTGTGTAAAAATATCTTTCTATACTCCATTTAAAAGCATTATATTTATTTTCAATTAAATTTAAGGGGGCCGACTGGGGTTTTATTGTGTGAAAACAACAATAGCGAAACTTTTCATCTTTATACCATAATTAACTTACATTAACGTCAGTGTACATGCCAAGTTTGGGGAAAATCTACCGTCTAGGTATTCTTAATGGACCGTCTCAAAATACAGGTACATTTACTATAGGATTATATAGGAAAGTGACACTTTTTAGCACTTTAAAGCATATTATACAAACACTACAATAGACTTTTTGTAAAAACTATAATATATGATGAGTAATACTATATTATACATTATATGTAAGAAACACAAAATTCTACTGTCTTGTTACCAGAGGGGGCATCTCAAAATGCAAAAAAATTAACGAATTTTCCTGTTTTTATAGAGTATTACAAAATATAACGGGCACAAGAGATTTATATGAAAACATAATAAAAATATTGGAGATATTCTTCAATTTCTATGTTTTAAATTTCAAGAGCGTATGTTAATTATTTTTTCTTAAATAACATTTTTATTACCCATTTCTGAAGAGCTTCAGTTTAACTTAACGTCAAAAACACACTATAACGACGTCAACCTAACTATCAATAGCAAAATCGGTTAAAAAATAAGTTATATAAAATTGTAATTGCATTTTTAAACCTGCTATTTCTCAAGTTTGTTTAATTTTTTTAATCAAGTGAAAAAAGTTGCTTTAAAACAGTAAGTACGCTTCATTTTACTAAGATGCGCGAAATACTGCGCAATGAAAACCAAAGTCGGCCCCCTTAAATCATAAAGTTATAAGCAGAATCAGATTTTGATCTTAGCCGTAAGTTCTTTTGTAAAACTGGCCCCTGATGATTTAGAGGTCTGTGTTTGCTCTGCTTTTATTATGTTCCCCAAACGGAGTTTGGGAACATATTGTTTTTACTCTGTTTCTTATTATTATTATTATTATTATTTTTTTTTTTCTTATTTCTTCACCTGTACTTTTTTTGTCCGCGAGTGTTCTCAGAAACTGTTCACCCAACTGAGCTAAAACCTTTTTAGGGTTAATAGGTGTGTAGTGTAGGTGTGCGGAACGAAGGTCATTTTGCGCGCATACGCACGCACGTGCGTGCGCGTGAAATGAGTGAATTGACTGATATACTTAAAATAGCTATTACTTTTACATTTTTTGATGAAATGATTTGAAACTCATTATATAAAGATATATTAATACTATTGATAATGTGACACTGTCAAATTAGCACGAACTCACGCGCATGCACGTGCGCTTTCTGATTGGCTAAAACAAAAATCTCAGTATCTTCTCTGTTTTTTGATGAAATGCTTTGAAATTCAAAATATAGTCATGAATTAGGATATCCTACAATATGATATAGAAAAAATTTCATGAAATCACGCGCATGCACGTGTGCTGCAATCTGATTGGCTGACACTTTAATTGACTATATCGCCTTTGTTTTTTGTCGAAATGCTTTGAAATTTAAAACATAGTCATACATTAGGATGCCCTGCAATATGATATACGAAAAATTTCAAGAAATTACGCGCATGCACGTGTGCTGCGATCTGATTGGCTGAAACTTTAAATGACTATATCTCCTTTGTTTTTTGACGAAATGCTTTGAAATTTAAAACATAGTCATACATTAGGATGCCCTGCAATATGATATACAAAAAATTTCAAGAAATTACGCGCATGCACGTGTGCTGCGATCTGATTGGCTGAAACTTTAAATGACTATATCTCCTTTGTTTTTTGACGAAATGCTTTGAAATTTAAAACATAATCATTCATTAGGATATCCTACAATGCCATATAGAAAAATGATCATGAAATCACGCGCATGCACGTGTGCTGCAATCTGATTGGCTGACACTTGAAATGGCTATAACTCCCTTGTTTTTCAACCAAACAGGATGGGATTCAGAACATAAATAAATATAAGGGACTCCTACAAGAAGGTATGGTCATCATGCACGTGCACGCACGTGCGTGCATTTGGAACGAATGAAATTAGAAATACACTTGAATGAGTGATTTTTAATAATTTTGGAAATTTTCACAAATAGTATATTACAGGGAATATGGAACTAAAAGGGAGTTGGGGAGCGTTTGGTAACACAATTAGCACTAGTTTTGTATTGTTTTATGGACTCTTTAGCTCGTATATATACGAGCTAAAGAGTCCATATACTGTTCGTTTTCTTCATAAGATTATGCGATATTCAAACCAAATATGTATCACAATTGAAAAATATCACAAGGAAATAAGATTACATGTCCCTATTTATTAAAAGCTTTTATTAATTATAATAAGTTATATTTTAGGTGTTGTTTTTTTTGTCAGAGGTGAATTTTATTTGTTTATTTGTGGGAGATCATTTCATGACAATGACCCCGAAAATTACAAACACAAATACGTGTTCCATATTTTTATATCTTGATTGAAGCGGTTACGCGGACTTAGAAGAGTATGAAATATAATTATGAAAGTTTAATACTTGCTTAATTACGTACTGTCCTAATATTAGGCTAATCACTCGATTTCAGTACACATAGGTCAACGATAAATCGTTAAAACACTAAGTCCTAGCTCCAAGAGCATAAACTGAGAATAGACTTAAGTCAAAATTAAGATTTTGAATATTTCTGTTATTTTTAAGGTCAAGATCTAGTAAATGAAAGGTGCCTACAGATTTATAAAATTTGAGAAATAAATTCCTTTATTGATGTTTACAACTTTAGCTTGGTCAAATAAGGAGTTTCGGGGCATAATTTGCAGGTAAACAAGATGAAAAACCATATTTAAACTGTCATTTTCAATGAAAAATTAAGAAAACCAGTCATAAATATGGGAGTTTTTTCCATATTCGACAAAAGAAATGTATCCAGATTGCCTACAGTCTCTCAGAAAACAGTAATTTGTATGTTCATGGCCTCTTCTTTAAAATAATATCAAATTTAATATAGGTATCCGGTTTACTTTTCACATGATTTCAAACTGAATGTCATGAAAATACCCTATTTTCTACATAATTCTGCTAAAGCCATTAAGTACGGGAAAAAGAAAGTTGAAATTGATTATGACGTCATAATGGATCTAGCACCAAAAAATCAGTCTAAAGTCATTTACTAGATCTTGACCTTAAATCGTTCAAGTTTGTTAGATACTTGAATACAAATATACCTTAAAAATTTGTTTCATTTTGAAATTTATTTTTTAAAAGTTACAATGATTTGAAATTTTTAAGTCTATTCTCAGTTTATGGTCTTGGAGCCAGGTTAAAGGACATTAAAGTAGATCATACAAGAAGGAAAATTAGTAACATTTGAAAGAAAATCATGGACATTCATGTTGAATTTTATCAAAGATTTTATTGTTTTTAAATGTTTTAAATAAAGACCGCAAAAATTGACGAATTATAATTAGTAAACTTATGTTAAACGTGAAAAGTATTAATTTGAATAAAGCTAAGTAACTGATATTCATATATTCAAATAGATAAAGAACAATAATCAATATAAACAAATTTACAATTTGTGAACAAAGCATATTAACATGTAACCTTGATCGACCCTTGGAAATTTTAGAGGTTGGGAAGGTGTCCGTGAGAAACCCCTATCGAACTTCACATCCACGTCAAAAAGAACCCAAACAAACCAAAAAAAATATGTTACCTTTGTAACAAAGATACTTTAATCATATTGTAGTGTATTTTGGGGTGTTTTTAATTGATAATTGGGATCGGGATCGGGCGCCCATCGATCTCGCTCTTCCCGCGTTTCCGCCAAGCCAGTTGCAGGCCATGATTTGAGAGCTCCCTGATTTTGTTATATTTTCGAATCAATTGTTCTTAATTAATATATTATTTTTATCCAAAGTGATTTAGTTGTTTAATACTAATTAGGAAATCACTTTAATATACTTTTTTAAACTCTGATACTATATTTATTAAATTTTCTCTTCAAGTTCATAAACATTCAATAGTTAATTGAATCTAATAACTTTTGATCTGATTAGTACGTAAACCTTTAGACAAAGTATACCTGTCATGGAATTAAACTTATTGGCCCACCTGTTGTAATGGTCATTTGATTTCATCTACCGGGGTATTATCTTCCATATTCCCTTTTGACAGTCCTAAGCTGTTTTAAGACATCAAGTTATTAACCTCGATAGCTCACGTGGACACCGATCTGACCTTGACCTTACGAGTACATGTCCTCATGCAAATATTGTCCTTAAACTGGGTTTTGTTTTTAAACGTGTACCCCTCTCAAAAGTTTCATGTCTTATTTTTTATGGAAGTAAATATTTTCTTTAATCATTGATTTTTTTTCCTGCAATGAATATCAGCATGAAATGCATTTATATATTTGTAGACTGAGTAAAATTAAGATTTCCAAATTTTGTATGATGTATATACATTTATTACACACTTAGTAATAAATACAGGTTTTTTGCATATGCGATATGGCTGACGTCACAGAAAATATAATTTGATTTTTTTTTTATCAGCCTTGAAAAAATATCACACCCTTAGTAAATAAAACCACAATAACAGTACTTGTACTCATACACAATTTTTGGTGGGTTCATATTCTCTTAATTTTAACTTCTTGAAAATAAGGTTAATCTTAATTTACAAATACATGTAATACTATTATATTTTCAAATTACGGATCAAGTGCATTGAAATAGAAATAGAAACAAACCCAAATCTTATTCATTAGACTATGTACAAGTATGTAAGAAGTCCATGCATTATTATTTACTTATTTTCTTCTCAACTGTATTTTATTACTAAAATAAATATAATATACCCTTTTCCACATCACATTATCAGCATCAAATTATTAAATTTTAATACAGGATGTGATATGGAAAAGGGCATGTATTATTCTCTATGTATCAGTATAAAGATCGATAAAATCAATCTTCTACAGAAAATATAATTTGCATTTTTTACCTTGAAAAGATACGAGAAAAATATGACGGCAAAGGAACAGATTGTTTTGGTCGAAATTGTGGCATGGATATTTTGAATGTCGATATCACCTAAATGTGATTTTACTCTATATTTTAGAAAGATAAAGCATTTTTCAAATGTATTTTTAAAAATAAAATTATATATATAAATTTGTGGCAATTCTTCTCCAATCTAAGCTCTAAAAATATGAAAGAAAGAACAAGATTCTCTGATTATACAACATGCTAATAGTTATTTTGCAGATTTATACTGCAACAAAGAAATACCGATTTCACAACAATGACAAGCAATACACAAGAATTTAGAATAGTAAAATTCTATGGCACTGTTTACATTATAAAGTGTAACAACACTATAGGTATTAAAGTGTAAAACTATTATGTTCGAACGGGGGATCATACCTTTAACTTTTTGTACTTAATCCCATAGGATGTTATGCAAATATTGCCTTGATGGATTCATAGATTATTTTTTATCCACTAAAAAAATAAGTTTCTGCTATAACCCCTGTTTTAGCTTTTTTATAGTCAGATCGTGCAAAGATTTCTGAAGAAAACAATGGTAATTATTATATAAATTATTTATTTATTTTTTTGAAAATAATATATTCCTTAAAATAATTTAATACATTTTATTTTGATATTTTTTTTTACACCTACCTCCCTCATAAAATTGATAAAAGCGAAAGAAATCTCTGGTCATGATAAAAAGAATTCAAATTAACAAATAATTTTGTTAAAAAAAAAATTACCATCTCAGAATTATTTAAATTGAAGGAAAATTCATTAAATTTTATCATATTGATATTTTTTTTGCAGGTTTTCTACAGGATCGGACATCTGACTATTTTGGTCGTCTCAATACTTATTCACGGTGTGTCATTATAACGTATCTTATTCGTTTTTTTTAATTTTAAAAAGTGTATAATTATTATATAATAAATTTTAGACAATTATGTTTACAATAGGTATTTGATTGCTGTAAAAAATGGTAAAACTCAATCAGAAATTTAATCCAAAATTGTAAGACTTATACAATGAGGTGACTACTGACTTTTTTGTGGAAAATTTCACGAGTCGTGCTTACTATTGTTCATAATCTTTAATAGTAATATATACGTCACGCGAAATTAAGTTCTTAATCTTTCTTAATAAAAAGTGAGGTACACTACATATACATGTACATATATTATGAGGCCAAACTTCAATATAATGTGAATACCACGCGACTTCGCGCGTTTCGATGAAACAAGGTTTTCAATTTTACAAAAAAATTATTTGTTTTAATGAATTACAGAACACAGGGTGTCTGCCGTGACCTGTAGTTCTGGATGGACCAAGTATGGAGAGAATTGTTACCGACTGTACACAACCAAAAGACCCTGGATGGACGCCCTTAAGGCCTGTCAGTCCGTGGGGAGCAGCTTAGTGGATGTCGGATCTGACGGCGAACAAACTTTTGTACACAGTAAGAGAAATAACTTATATTTTGTTCGTCCGAAATGTCTGACGTTTTCCAGACTATTTCACGATTTTGATATTTTACGTGCACAGAAGCGTAAAGTATTAAAATCGTGAAAAAAGCCTGAAAAACGTCAGACATTTCGGACTAATACCTTTTCAGACATATCGGACTGATACCTTTTATAACATTAAGGCTTAAGAGCAATAATTTTAGTGATTATAATTAATGTTGAATATTCTACGATCTGATTTCATAACAATTCTCATGCAAGTAGAAATTTGTTCGAATTGTAAGTAAGGAGATGATTAGAAAACCACGCTGTTATCAGTTAAAAAAGTGGAAAAAAAATATTGAGTTTTATTATTTAAAGTCGTATTTAACCAATTTTATTTTTTTTCAGATCTCGCTAGCGGTAACGAGTTCTGGATCAGTGGTTCGGATGCGTCCACAGAGGGACAGTGGCTATGGTACGGTAGCATCCAGTCCTGGACTTATACCAAGTGGAACTCAGGTCAGTGTTGAGAGCGGTAGTAAGGAAGTGTCTTTAAATTTGTAGAAAAAATTATATACAATTTTTATTTTTTTTTTTCCAAAAGAAAATTAATTTAATTAGATTTAAATTTTGAAAATACAGAATCAAGCGGACTCTAAAATTGTAAATACACGTAAATTTGAAATAAAAAGACGTTATTTTTATTTTATATTAATAATATCAGTTGATCACTTTTGCGAATTTATTTTTCCAGGCGAGCCAAATGACTCCGGCGGAGAGGATTGTGCCAGTCTTCTCAGTGACGGGAAATGGAACGACTACCCCTGTTCACGTGACATGGCGTACATTTGTGAACAAACGAGTAAGACTTATTTTTTCTCAAAAAAAGATTATTGCTAGAAATTAATTGCATAATATACTTACTTTAAAAAAAAAATATTTCATTCACCTGTAACATTAATATCTACCCTACAGCTGCTCTGGATTCCTGCGATTCCACCTGGAGTTTTAGGAATGGAAAATGCTATAAACTGTTCACATCTACGGCCACGTGGTCCAACGCTCTGAAGACTTGCCAGGCCAACTCAGCTAACCTGTTGAACGTCGAAGATTCCTCCGAAATGTCTTACGTGAGAGGTAAAATTGGTTATATTAATAATTTGTTAACCCTATATGCTTATATTTATTATCTTACGTTCATGACATCAAAATAAATATTTTCCATTAAATATTCCAGGTAAAGTCGGATTTTATGATTACCATCATTCACTCACTCTAATATTAAAAGTGTATATTTTCTTCTATTTCCTACCCCTTTTTGCTAATTAATGACAATTTTATCAAATTAAGTCTAAGAAATGATCACGTGACTTTTCCTTTAGGTCTAATGAACGGGCAGGACATGTGGATGGGAGGGTTTGACGGACCCAAGGAGGGATCGTGGGCGTGGTCTGGGGGTACCTTCTCCTGGAGCTACACCAACTGGAAATCTGGTACAGTATAACTGATTTATGTTAACTTGTTATAATTGATCTCAGGCAGCCTATTGATAACGTTACACAATATAATCATGTATAATTAACTGATTATATACTGATACCTGTGCTTGATATATTAATCATAACTGTATTGCGGATGAATTAAAAAAATTGTTCAGATCGGACAGATTTCATTTCATAGAAATAAAACAATAAAGATGAATACTTATGCATTCATAAAAGGTAATTCTACACCTTAATGTTATATATGTACATGAATTAGTTATGTATGAATGTTTGACGCCATTACTGCAGGCGAGCCTAATAATTCGGGAGATGAAGATTGTGCTCTGATTTACGCTAGCGATGGTCAGTGGAACGACGGAAAATGTAGCGCATCTTTACAATTTATGTGCAAGAAGAACAGTGAGTGTCAGAGTTTTAAGTTAACAACATGAAATAATTTTCAAGATATTGGAATAATTGCATGACTATAATTAAAAAAAATATTTTTTTCACAGCGCCTCCAATAAATGGCGGTTGGTCCAGTTATGGATCATACGGATCTTGCTCTAAAACCTGCGGAAGTGGAACCCAAACCAGGTCAAGAACATGTACAAACCCCGCCCCACAGTGGGGAGGGGATCAATGTGCTGGATCCGCCACAGACTCCCAATCTTGTAACACACAGGCTTGCCCAAGTAAGTATAGATAATGAATTAAATGCTTTTTCAGATTTAGTGAAATTTTCAGTTTTACCAACAAGTGAAATTCGAAATATTTAAAGGTTTAATTAATTTTGACATATGTGTTATACATGTATATGTGTTGTCTTTGTTGATTAAATAAAGTTAACGATTAATCTTTTGAAATTACAAAACATTTGAGAAAAAAAAAACAATTATAAAAAAAAATGGAACATTACTTACCTTCAGTTGACGGTAATTGGGGAAGCTGGGGAAACTGGGACACGTGCACGGTGACTTGTGGCGGGGGAACCCAAGGGAGAACTCGCACCTGCTCCAACCCCGCCCCTCAGTACGGAGGGGCAAGCTGTTCTGGATCCTCAACCAGTTCTCAAACCTGCAACACGAACCCTTGTCCAAGTAAACACAGTTCTTTCTTCAAATTAGTATAATTTAATAAACTTAATATGACGGTAATTATGCACGCACATATAAATTTGATGTGTTTAACTGCATACACATGTATGTAAAAAGCACATATCCTTTGAACGTTTACAGTTGACGGTAGTTGGGCAACCTGGGGTAGCTGGGGAACGTGCACAGTGACGTGTGGGGGAGGGACCCAGAACCGCTCAAGAACCTGTTCTAACCCTACGCCGCAGTACGGAGGGGCTGATTGCACCGGACCGGATCAAAGCACACAAGACTGCAACACTCAAGTCTGCATAAGTAAGTCTTAATTTTCTTAACTTCCACTAGTCATTTTCACTGTCCTAATTTGTTTGTTTTTTCCTCGATTGTGTTTCATATAATTATATGTTATTTATAATGAAATGAACTATCGAAGCTTTCGCAGAAAAAGTGCATTATCCATGTTATGTTATTATTTTGGGTCATTACTCTTTATCTTATTTAATTATATAGATTAATAAAGTTTTGTTAGATAAAGCCATAAAACCCCACAAATTTAGAAATGATGAACATTTCATGTTGTGAAGATTTCTTTTTAAACGGGAAAGAAGTATATACATCTGTAATATTGAAGATACAGGTTAATAGTCTAAATGGTTATTGCAGTTGATGGAGCATGGGGCGCTTGGGGACAGTGGGGTACTTGCAGTGTCACGTGTGGCGGAGGTCAAAAGTCACGAACCAGAATTTGTGATAATCCAAAACCGGAGAACGGCGGAAAGGATTGTCCCGGAACTTCGGGAGATTATGGAGATTGTAACACTGATGCCTGTCCAACCGTAGCAGCTGGCCAGTATGCGCAGGTAAACACGTGTTAGATGTTTCAAACAATTACATTGTTTATCAAGGTGATCACAGTACTTATTTATAATGTAATTTTCTACACTTAATGCATCTGCATTTTACTGAAGCTGGGACATTGATGTGATGTACATGTAAATTTTGTAGATGTATTTACTGCCACCCGGTATAAATTCAAAACTTTGAAATATATATATTTTTTCCTTTTAGTTGTTATGTTGTAAATTTTGTATTTACCGCCACCCTGTAAATTCAAAACTTAAAACATGAAAACATGACAATGACCTGCTTCACTAGATCTGAAAGTGAATAATGATGCGAATATGTACATTTTTCACACAAAAAAAGAAAAAAATTAGAATTTGCGTTTCAATAGGTTGGATAAGTTTTAAGTCGTTTCATTTGCCATTTCCTGGTTTTCAGGTTAATCTGTCGGTTTTCACTCCATATTATTATTAAACAGAAAAGGCGTTTTATCATCATCATCAGAAATCATACGGTTAATGTGTAAATGTTAGCTGAAACCTCACAATTCTTACCGATTTCATTCGAAAATATCTTTTGATAGAAAAAATTAAACTGAAAGAGTCCACAGTAAAATTTGACTAACGTTCTCAAAAGATAACGATCGAGGGCCGGTCAAGAGTTTTTCAGGTTTTAAAATTTATTAAATGTATTTTTTTTTCAGTTGTGTCCCACGGGATTTTTCACGTGTCAGTCTGGCAGTATGTCTTGTATCCAGGAAAGCTTTAAATGTGACTGCAACTCAGATTGTGATGACGGAAGTGACGAAACAGAGGGTTACGCCGGATGTACAAATACGGCAATTTGTCTGGCTCAAAATGGAGCAGGTAAAACAACACATCTGCGTATCTTCACACTTTAAAAATTTCATTAAAAATCTTCCAATTTTTTCAACATTACTATACATCCTCGAATGTCTTGAAATCTTTCAACATTTTTATTTCTCTAATTGCTTTTGTTGTAAACAAGTCTCAGAATTGTTATCATAATGCCTGTTTGTCAGTCCTTCCTGCTCTTGTCCTGACTTTAAATCATAAGAATGTCATTATTCTTTGATTTTGTTTAAAAGATCGATTTTGATCCCTTATCTTTTCGCAAAATAACAAATAACAACAATAACTAGACTAGATGAGTCGGGTATAATGCAATTTTTTCATTTGATATGATTATCATATCAAACGTTTAAAATCATAATAAACCATACGGCACCAAAAGGATAAAAAAAATGAAAAAAAAAATCCTATTTTAATATCATTGTTTTCATTGACTAAAAATAATTATATTTTTTGTTGCAGGTGTTGATATTGCCTCTGTTGTCGTCATCATGACGTCATTGATTACTGCTCTCTTACTGATGAATTATCGTTAAAGGATCAAATCAAATCAATGTCAATATTGTATTGAATTTCATTCATGTCTTTGTTAGATTGTTGTAGACTTTGGAGCTAAATTATTCGATTGTTGTGTTGTCAATCAAAGGTATAAAATTCACCTAATATTTGTGTTTTGTTTGTTGTCAAAGCTTTAAACAAAGGTTATGAAAATATTTAAAAGAATAAAAATCAACTGGACTGTATATTTGTGTTTCCACCTGTTTGTTGTTCAACAATATATTGATAGACCTAAAGCTTATATTTATTGCGCAAAAAAAGTGGTTGTTTTTTAACATTATTTTTTGTTTATAAACTGTGTAAAACATTACTAACCGTGTGTTCCGAAATTTAAAATTTTAATTGTTTTTAAAATATTGTAATCAAAAATTTCATTTATACTGCCATTTTAGTTTCAAATATAATTCGGTCCAATATGCTTCGTCCAGATGTCAACTACGAGAGTACTTGTGTTTAAAATCTTTATTTTGTATTGATAAGAATTTGGAATGTAATCATAGATTTTTTGTGCGCTTTTGTCAATGGGTGGCACTGTTCAATATATTTTTTCACCTCATCGGTCCCTACATGTATGTACTCTCAACCTGAATCCTCTGAAACGTACCTGGCCAAATAACTGCCCCTTAAAGATGGTTTACAGCTCTTTTCATCTCTTCTCCACCATAACCAGCAAGATTGACTTTTCTGCTTTGCTTGACATCCCCTCTATTCTTCCGTCTTTTCCAGTGGTTTAAAGAGTTATCAAAGCATTCTTGATAGATGTGATAAAATCCATTGAAATGTCCATCCTATTCTCTTAATCTTTTGCTCCATACTTAATCTATTAGATCTTGATATTTGTATTTTATTTTCTCTTCCCAGGAAACAATTTAGCTTAACAAATATGATCACTTGCTGCTTTAGCATGATTTCATCGCTTGGATTTGGCTGTATAATACTACACAGTGTAGTATCAGGGAATACCAGTGATCTACCAAGATCTTTCTACACCCCATCAAGCTACTTCATTGATTCTCTTTTGTAGAGTTCAGTAGCCACTGTTCTGTTCCCCCTTCTTCCTTATCAAAAATGTTTACTAGCTCTTTCAGTTATTGTGTTAAAGCAACAATGCTAGAAGACAAAATATATGCTGAAATAAAAACTTTACTCTTCAAAATTAAATCAAAATCACAAGAGTCGGCAAAATTCTTTTTGCAGTGAATAACACTGTGGTAAAAAACACAACTCCTTATGAAATGAAATGAGTTTACTTCTTTCTTTAATGTTTGGAACAGACAACACACATTAGTTCTCTTCCTTGGACGTATGGTGGTCATTTCAATGAACCACAGACAGCTTCTACAAAGTAAAACAGGTAGCCGAATTTTCTAGCTCTACCGCCATGCAGGGTTTCAGGATTCTTGTCAACACAGTTGTAAGTTGTCCCAGCAGGATAATCATGGTACCCAGCCATTAGGTAGCCCTGGTACTCGAGGTTCCATCCTTTGTAACAGGTTTTTCTTCCTTTACAAATAAATTGAAAAATAATATTTAAAATATGCTTAACTGCAAAAGAAAATAATTTATCGAAAAAAATGTAGATTACTCTTTTACACGAATACTTTATTTTGCAAATTAAGACTAAGATGCCAAATTGCAAGAGGAGGTTCATTAAAGATAGTATTTAGATTTAAACACTTAAAATGAAAGGGAGAAATTACATTTCGCATATGAGCTCATTGCTAAATTAGACGACGAAATGTAATGAAAGGGAGTAATTTTATTTCTCGGATTTCGTTCTTAAATTAGGCGAGGCAATGTAGTTCACTCATCGGGTGCATTTAGGAATCTACAGTTATCGTTATCTTACTGAAAGCACAAACATTTGTAATGCTGTGTGTTTCATATACACTTTCAATCGATTAATATAAAAAATATACTAGTAAATTTCAAAGGAATAAAATATAAATTCCATAGATTAGAAAAATTTTAAAAATCCTCAAGTTATTGTTCCTTTCTCTCTTTCTGTCCCCATCTCTTTTTTTTTCAAAAAGGTAAGAAATAATACGTTTAATTTATTAATTTGATGATTTAAGAATTTAGGATGCAAGTATGAAAATCAAATTTCAAAATCAACAGATTAAAAAGCAAATTATCGTATTTTATTTTTTTTCTTCACCTGGAAACATTTGTACTACGGATCTTTTCTTAAAAAGGCAAATGGCACAGGGAACATCTTGGTCTTGATATGGATTAAAGCGACTCGTAAAGCCACTGGTCTCATATTCTGCTCCATATATAAAAGCCTTTGATCCATCGTGTCCGTCTATATACTCTCCCCATTCTGGATTTCTTGGTAAACAAAGAGGATCTACAGCCGCTCCTTTATGGGTATAATGTGATCCTGCAGCATATCCTGTAAACGTAAAAGCCATGTATATAATAATCCATAAAAATTATTTATAATATCAATCATGCCAGGTGGAGACCATAAATGAGAACATACTTAAGTCAAGATTTTGATTTTGAAAAGCTTGTAAATTAAAGTAAATACTGTAAATTCACATATTTTCGAGAGGTCAAATTTTTGTGGTTTGAGGAAAATTTAATTGTTCATGGGGATTTTATTTCATGGTTTCAAAATTGCTTAGTAGTAATATATTTCAAAAATTACATTTCGTGGGGACATAAATTTGTGGGTCTCTTCATACCTTGAAAACAACGAAAATTAAACCCCAACGAAATTTAGTGATTTCACATTACCTTATGAAAAAGTTGCAGGTATGAATAATATTTTCATTTGAACATATGGTAAAATTTTGTTTTGTTATCAATATTATATCAAAGTTTATGGATTTGACATTTGGACTTAAGTCTGTTCTTATTTTATTGTCTTGGGGCCTGGAATTTAAAAATAAAGTGAACACATGTATATGTTAGCAGTGCAAGTAGAAATAAACCTGAAAATTCATGAACAATGTATTAAAATATCACATAAAATCATTTTAGTTTTCAAGACAAAAAATCTTAATACCAGAATGAACTAAATTTGCATTTCCAGGGCACGTCCTCTTTCCCCACCTTGTGTATACAATGTTTTTGTTTCCGATACCTATCAAAAGAAGCACTTAATTTGTTATTAATTCATTAGGTATTATATAAAAAATAATCACCACATTCACATTTGTGTGATCGATTGATACATTTACCTGAAGATTGTATGCGTACATTCACTTGCCCCTTGAATTTTTTCATGGATTTCTCAATGAGATAAGTGAAGCTTTTGAATTCTTCTTTTAAAGCTTCTATCTGATATGCCCCCAGAACAGACGACAGTTGTCCTGTTAGATAACCTTTTAAAATATCTTTACAACTCCCGGTCGGTGTCTCTCCTTTAGTGGTATAAGGAAGCAGAACTAGGGCTAAATAAAATCCAAACATTTCTGTGGGAAAGAAGCATGTAAAATTGTCAAATTAAAAGTACATGTAGTGAATTTTTTGAGTGACAATTAATTTTCCAACAAAAAAATATGATTTAGAATATTTAAGTACACTTTGCAATGATAAATCTTTTTCTCCCAAAAAAAATGATGTCTTTCCAGGTGATAGTATACAAAACAATTCAAATATTTTCTGCATCCTACCTGTTTATAGCTTGTCTCACAAATAAATGAAAAACCTTTTGTCGATCAATCTGTATCATTAGAATATTGCATGGAATATATAATAATTTTGGGTTGTTTAACATTTGATATTTACCTTCAAATTTTACATCATAATAAGACACGAAATGTATAGATTTAAATGTAATTTAACACCAATGTAAAGTAGAAAAAATTTGCACATAAGCACCTAAAAGTTTGTAGAAGATCATAATATTGAACACCCTTTATTATTTTTTGTCAACGGTTACTAGCTTTGTCAAAAAATAATTAATTTTCACCACTTTTAACTCTGTCATACAAATTCTATATCTATATTAAGCTATTCCAAAGTTTTATATTTTGTAATAGATGAAATACTAGTGTTAGTACCCAGATTAGTAAAATGAACATATGAATAATAAATGAGTAAAAAATTAGATATTTAAAAGCAATTCAACCTTCCCATTTTTTTGTCTGACATGTTGCTTTATTTCCAACAAAATGAAAGAAAAATTGTAAATGCACACAGTGTGCCAATGAAAGTGAGATTAAAGATACCACAGAGTCCTTCACATCAATATCCTATTTGGATATATATTTTGCTAGAAATTATTTATAATAACATAACAAGAAAGCTCTCTGATAAACATTATGATTTTAACTTTTGTCACTCCCCCTATATATGTAGCAATTACCCTGTTCACCTGCATGCTGGGTCAATATCTCCCAGCTGATGTCCCAATATGTGTAAAAAAAATCGAACAAGATGTAAAAAACCGGATGATAAAAACAATATACAATCAATCAACCATTTAGAAAAAAAAAAAAAAATACATATACGAGGGTTGTCCGTAAATTCGTGGACAAGCTAAGAATTAAATAAAAGTTGCGTCATTGATATTTATTATTAGTATATTTCTAATCCTTTTCTAAATGTAGAATGAGAAATGTGAAATCTGATTCAATTTCAAATGTTTAATTACAATTATGACTTGATAATTAAACTTAGAATGGAGACCCGGAGCACCGCAAAATTTTAATTAACAAATTATTTATCACTTTATAAATTTCATTTGTATTTTATAAAATCTGCAGAAATCTGGATGACATTTACATTATGAGGTTGACAAAAGTTTTCACTTCAAACCTGCAACATGTGAACATTCAAAGTTGTAAATGACTGAGCAATCAAAGTTTTAACATATTAAGACGGATCGGAATTGTTCAAAAAAGGGACGTTTTCGAAATAGATGGACCAGTCAGCAGTTAAAAATTTTGCGTAGAGATCGGATAAACACCCACGGAGACCAATACATTTTGTAAACAATCGAGAAAACATAGTGAAAGAAGACGTACATTAGTATTTAAGTGGCATATAATATTTTCGGACCTAACGAACAGTTTACAGGATGACATGCGTGAAGGAAGTCCATCATTCCGAGATTGTAGTGCTGTAAAAAATGAACTTTGTAACGTGACTTTACCGTATTTCCGTAAATAAAATCGTTTTTACGCGGACAGAGGTTGGAGGATTGCAGGATATGAGACAGGCATTGTTAAACATTATTTTACGTATGAAACCTGAACATTTTGTGCACATATTAATGACTGGTTAAAGCGACATATAAGAAATGCATTGAGTTAAACGGTGACTATAGTGAGACAAGTTACATGTACTCGTATAATGCTTTTGATATCGGGTGACTTCAAGAATTTTCATTTTAGTTCTCCAGGTATGAGTGTGTCTTTTTTAATCTGAAAAAATATAATTATTTGTGCTATTTAATTGATGAAAACTTGCATGTTAATAACATGAAACATGGATTTAATGAAAATAATAGTTTCATTTATCATATCAATGTTTGTCAGTAAATATCAATGTTGTCCACGAACATTACGGACAACCCTCGTATTTTCCATTTAATTTGCTAAGCAGCAAAAGTATAAGGTTTCATTAATATATGTCTGTCAATGTGCATGTCTTTCCTCCTTTTGTTACAAATTAAATATTTCTTTTATCTTTAAGGGGATGTCCGGCCTCCTTTAGTGCAGTGAGAACAAAATGTAAACATTTCTTCAAATGGCTAAGATACATTATATTTTGATCAAATTTTAAGTCCTTATACATGTATGATAAAGATACTATTAGTTACACAGTCAGTTGGTGACCTAATACGGATTCATACAGGGTGTGAATCCGTATTAGGTCACTAACTGACTGTGTTACGAATTTATCCCGCTGAAGACCTTTTTCAATAAAAAAAAATATTTGTGCATATTATGAAAATATTAAGTTTTAATCCAATAAAAATCAACATAAAATATCGTTACGGTAACAAGAAATTTAACTAAACTACCTACGTAAACCGTTTCTTAGCCGCCATTTTTATTTACAATAACAACGCTTCGAACGGAATCGCGTGCCCGATTTTCATATTACGCCTCCACGGAGACGTTATATGAAAACGGAGACGTAATACGGAAAATTTCAGGGCGTCATGTGATTAGCTTTTATCCAATCAGTAATCGACAAATTTGTCTGAAGCGAGTTAAAAATAAATATGCATAACTGAATGCATGTTAATGACCTTTTTTTAAATCTTTTTTCTCGAGTTTTAAAGAAACCAACAAATTATCAAGACTTGTTCCATGAAAAATTGAATATAATCATGGTATTAAACGCATCTATATCCACAGCAGATATTTGCACATGCCAACCACGTGCTCAGTGGAATGATATGGACGAGGAAACTCGAGCTATAAACAGAACAGTTTTTCCCGATTTGCTGGAGTGGGGTTAAAATCGCGTTTTTTTTCATTAATCAGACGATGCGATGCAACAAATAAGAGTAGTAAGTTATGTAACCTAATGATTTTTACTTAGTAATTTCTTGTTTTGATGTTTTTCTGTTCGCATTTATTCTAAAATCAATGTTATCTGAACTCTGTGTGATAGAGGAATGGTGGACGAAGTAAACACATGGCATCAGGAAGACCCCCATATGAAAAATCAAATTTTCAAGATTTATTGACCAAAAAAAAAAAGCGAAACAAATGGTTGTAGCCATATTATAAATGAATCGAACTGAGATCATCTTCAATGCATTTTTCATCTCGTGAATACTGTAGCTGCGCAGTTCTAACATGATTATTTTACTCCTTATTAAAACAAAATAAACTTAATTATTTACTAAGTTTGGTCTCTAACAGTAGGTAATGAGTGCATTAGCACTTTGAATAACTTTGGGCTAGTTTGGTAAAGTATGAAGCGCATTCTTGGTATTTCTTATTTTACACCAGACTTGATCCAATATGGCTTGTATATCCCCCTTAAAGTTCTTAGCTACTTTACACACAAAACCGGTTCCAAACTAGAGCAGTTACGTTGTGCAAATTAGGCATTTTTAAACATCTGTTTTAATTAACAAATCTTCAGCTTAAAAAAATATTTATAAACTATACAATACATAACAGATCTCAAAATCTTAAGAAACGTCTTTGTTTTTAATACACTGTAACCAAGAATCTATTTTTCTTTTCAAATGTTGGCATTGCCTCCGTGTCGTCTTGATGACGTCACTGTTAATAGCTTTCTACATGTAACCATACAGACCTAAAGCCTCACTGATGAATTATCGTCAAAGTCAAAATTTCTTCAGTGGCAATTTTCAACCTTTTCAACTTTGTTTATGTCTTTTTTAGATTGTGATGGTGTTTGGAGCATGATTATTCGTTTGCTGGTTTGTCAATAAAGGATATTTGATTTAAAATTCACTTTATATTTGTTGTTTACATTTTTTATGTTCAAAATGCCTTAAGTTTTAAACATAGTTCTTTATAAATATATTTTTCTCATTGTTATAAAATTTAAATTTTTAAATGAATAAAAAACAAGTTTGACTCTTCCTGTTTTTTGATACCTAATATAATCATTTGCATCGTCTGTCGTTTGTACTCTTTGCCTGAAACCTCTGAAAGGTGATTGGCCTTGCAAATCACTGTCCGTTGATAGATGGTTAACTGCTCTTTTCTTCTAGTCTCCACCATAAACAGCTTTGATTGACTTTTCTGCTACACAGAGGTAAAATGAAAACCAACTATCCCCCTGCCTTCAGTAATTCAGAAATTAAAAGAATCAAATAGATTATGCGATCAGTATATACCGAGAAGCATCTCTAATCCTGTGTTAGGCGGCGCATGGTTTTTATTAAGGTTGTCCGATCCTCAGGTTCATGAAATTAGAAGTTTAGTAATCGAAAATACTCATAAAAATATCTTTGAATCCAAAGTTATGTTAATTTACCCATAATATTTCTTGAAAGTTAAACATAAAAGTTATTCATATTATATAGGAAAAATGTCAAATTTCCAATATACATATATATTCAGAAAAAGCGGATAGCTATGCATTTTCAATTGCAAATTGATCAACAAGTATATTTTAGGTTAAAAAACATTAGGTATCCAGGCATTCAGAGAAATTCTCATTATTTTCATACTTATTTGATATTCTATGTCTTCTATTTCTTCATATATTATATATTACATAGTGTAAAAGGCTTTTGTTATCATTGCAAGACATCCCAAATTACTTCTTCTTTCATTTCATGTTAATAAACATTGGTATCTAAGGCTTGATTCTACAAAATAGTATTCTCTAAAACTGTATTTATTTTTTTTTCCTTTTATTTGGTACAAATGTCAACTTTTCATAAGTCCTTTCTCAAGACTTCCATAAACTTTGAATCATATAAAGATGAATAAAATGAAAATTGTTGCATGAAAAGTTTTCATTTTCAAGCCTCATATTGATGGTTTTTAAATTAAATACACATTTTGGAGTTATCCTTCCTGGCTGAGGATTGGATATCCTTAATTAACAAGTATCAGCTTTTCAAAAAGCTTGCCTGACTAAATCAATCAATATCTGCATGAGGAGTTATAAACCCTTTGAGCAATATTTTTCTGGGTTTAAAATAATAGTATGTCCTTACTTTACATTTAGAGAACCTTGTGCAAATGAAATCCTTGATTTTTTTAATTTGTAGATGAATCAACTCTGCACTGAATACTCAAGAGTTGTTATTCTATGGGAATTTTCTGCAAGTGGAGTGATCTGCCCTTTGGTCTAAATTTAAAGCTTCATTGCACACCTATTATAAAATCTGTTATCAAATCATGCATTGTAAACGTTTTAAAAGATGGATATAATTGAATACACATTTGTTGGAGTGTATTTTCTCCACTGAAGTAAACAGTTATAATGTGTGTTCTTTTTTATTCTTAAAAGGGGGGGGGTGGTGGTGGTGGTGGTGGTGCCACCAGCCACTATCATATATTGAAAATGAAATAAGTAATATTAATTTAATATTTAGGCCTTTAGGAAGAAAAATCCAAGATATTGCACTGGTTTCATATTTATTGTGTATCTGAAGATACATGTTCTTGTATATTTCTTCATATTAAGTTCTTGTATAACTATGTCTCTTTTGTAATAGTCTTATACAATGTGTCAACCGGGTTTTACTTATGTAACTTGATTTACCCCTTTCATAGCAATTTTCAACCAATCAGCAGAGCGCTTTGTTATCACGTGTTCATTGTTTATCTTTTTACCAGATCATGCATCTGGAGACAACGACGTGTTGAACTGCGTTGTTTTTTATTGTTGGACTAGTCCATTTATGGAATAAAACCAACTGCGAGAAGGAGAAACAAATTAGAAAAATCATTTCTTAGTGTTGCATGTCCATATACCTATATATACGACATGTTGTTTCAAAGAATGAGATAAAACTTGTAGATAAAATTTCTGAAGCATTAGAAGGAGGTTTAAAGCACAAACTTTCAAACTTTATTTAATTTCATGGAAGCTAGCACACCCATTCATACAACAGAACAATCCAACGAAAAGGTGCCAAGATAGCTTACTAGTGAAATTTGGCGCAAAAAGACCGATTCACCCCTTTCGTAGAATATTAAATGGACTGATCCAGTAGTATAGAAATGCAGAAAAAAAGGATACACGGACATGTTCAAACGGTGAATCACATGAAATAATCTGTTCCATGCAAAAAGAGAAAAGGAGGTAAACACTGCTGTATTTTGCATCGATAATATTCTTTTTTCGGAAAACTGTTTCTTTTGAAATGCAGGTAAAGAATTCAAATTTTAATCAGCTTGCACAAAATCTAGCTCTCTAGATTTGAAAGCATTGTTTCGGATCATGCAATTTGAAATATTTCAAAATCCTTATACAGCCTGTCGATGTGACATCAGGCAATAAACGATTCCAGCAACTAAATATAGTATGCCTTTTCTTCAGAATCTTACTTTAGAGTCACTGTGGCTTTAACCTTCCTATTCAGAAGCACGTAAATTTATGGCAAAACACCTTTTATTATCTGTAGCATCCCATGCAGATCGCGAGAGTGTGATTAATGTGTTTTGTGACTACTTCCAAAAATTCTAACCTTGAAATGATGTATCTGTTCACCTTTTGACTGGAAATGTCAATGATTAGTTTTAATCATTGACGCTGAATACGATTCGTAAATAAGTATACGCCATTTTCGATATTGCTATCTCCGATGTCAGCACCATGATGGTATACTCTTCGAATTTGTTTCACCTGACTTATTTATTGTCACGGGTATCGGTGTGGAACGGCGACTCGTGTTATCTTCGACTTACATTACCTTTATTGCAGATTACTGAAATAATTGTATTTTTTAATGAGATTCAACCTTTTTTACGCTTAAGGATGGGGTTGGGGTGGGTAATATACCATATATAACATGTATAAGTTGAAAATTTAGCGAGAGAAACATTTAGAGATTGATTCTTAAAAATTGATATGTCTTTAGCGAGAATTAATTTGAAGCAATTTTAATAAATTGAATGTTTATAAACGAAGTTATTTTGAAGAATATTCATTTATTTGTATTGTTTGTTGTTTTAACGTCTTTCTCCAGAATTTCTCACTCATATTGAGACGGTACCACTTTCCGGTGGGGAGCTGCAAATTGTGACCTACACTCGGCTCTCAAGGCCTTTGAGCAGAGAGAGGTATTTTTCGTTCCAGGATCTACTGTAACACGGGACCTCAGTTTACATTAAATTCAATCATGCGACGTAAGAATCAACTCCCAACTAACCCCCTCCTTCTTAAATCTTAAGCAGACCTCTACCACTGCGGCTCGCAGGCGACAAATTTATTGTTAGCGAGATTAAATTTTAGTGATTTCAGATGATTGATTGATTGTATATTTTTCAAAGTCCGATTAGAGGTTTTTCCATTATGTAGAGACGTCGCCATACAATGTATAATTGGTGAAGGGTTTCTTTATGGCAAAATTTTAACGTCGTGCCGGATTTTCATACTCTTATCAATACTTAAAGCTGAACATGACTCGCAAATAGGCATACGCCATTCTCAATATCATTATCTAAGATACATCAACATCAGGGTATACTCTTCAGAATCGTCACACCTGCTTTATTGTCACGGATGTAGGTGTGGATTGACGACCCGTGTTCGTGCTGGTTATCTTGCATCACCTTTGTTTGCAGTTACATGTACGTGTATCTGTGTTTGTATACTGCACTAACGTGTACAACTGTAATTGTAAGTTTCTTTGGTATCTTATTTTCCTGCATTACACGAAGTATTACGTTATTATTGTCGCTAGGTATCGAGTGCTGTATAGCATACGTCCGTCTACACCGGTGTCGATTGATTACACTGAAAAAAGAACTAGATGCTGTCATAAAAGTCAAAATCATTCTATTATTTACACAGCACATATTCTATTCGTCAAATCGAGCATAAAATTCTCAGTGACCATGTGACCTGTGAGCCTCTTATATGTATTTCACATACTTAATTCATTACCAGTCTGAAATAATGGAATTAAATGAATGATGTAAATTAGATTTTTATAAATTTTTTGTCCATAATTGGAACTTTTTAAAATTTACTTTCTCAACAAAAAAATAATGTTATTTTAGTATAAAGCATTTTTATGAATTTATCGAAATGTGCAAATTTTTTTAAGCATTTGGTCAGGCAAAAAAAAAACACATTGAAAATCCAGGCCAATCAATTTTGTCACCCCCCCCTCCACACACACACACACTTACAGACACGTTTTGAAATAGGCCCAGATGGCAAAGTCATGTTAAAACATTGTTTGTTATGATATTTAGATTTGATCTTGTAGTATACATGTGTGTAAACACCTTTTTCACAATTTCTACATCACATTGGGTTTGCGTCACTCATTATCAATTTTAGATAGCACCACTGGGCACACCTCGGCCGATTCGTACTTCATCTGATGAAGGAGATGGAATCAGCCAAGGTTTGCCGAATGAGATAGCACATGCTGATGGTGCAGTATGGTGTGTAGATCAGTTGAAATAATTCATTTTATGTCTTAATTGGATTATATGGATTATATTTCATGAAGTTGACTGGACCTATGACAGTCGGTAAGTACAAGTTTAAATATAGATTGGGGTAAAATTAACTGAAATGCAAATGGTTGGGCTAAAGTTCAAAAAGGGTCAAAGATCATCGCATGCCACAGTACTTGTAGACGAATTTCACATTCTAAAGTTATCTCCCGTTGTCGATATGACATTCAGAACAGACGCAGATCCAGGAATTTTTAAGGTGGGGGGGGGGTTGGTTCACACCTCAGTCAAAATAAATCCAGCCCAGAATTTCTTGAGAAACAAAGAAAAAAATAAACAAAATAAAAACAATGATGGTGGGGTCCATGTTTTCAAGGCCAAGGGAGGGGGGGGGCGTCACAAAATTATTTTTTATTTGCTTCAGTATATTGTCCTATTGAAATAACTGAGCAAATTCGAGGGAGGGGGGTCCGACTATACATATTTTGTTTATTGTGTTTATATTATGTCTCTCTGTCTGTTTGTTTGATCTCTTGAACAATTAGTGCTAGGGCTTTCATGCTTAACATGTGTGTTCATTGTGAACTTTCAACAGGTATAGATATTTTTGACCTTGACGCTAGAGTTTGACCAATTTAAAAAAAAACTTTAGCCTTGGCAATGACCTTTGAGCAGGAAATACTAGGTATTTCTTATATCACATGTATATTCCTTTTGACAAGACTTTCCTTTTGATACATGTACCAACAATTTTCACCTTTTGACCTTGACCTTGGAGTTTGACTCCATTTGCGAGACTTCAACCTTTGCCATAAGCTGCCATATGGGGCATCAGTGTTTCACAATTACATCTTGTTTTCATTATTTTTCAGTGTTCAGGTGTCTCCATATGAGTGAAAAATTCCTGAGAGAGATGTTTAACAACAAACAAACAAATTACTAAATAAACACAGTGGCTAAATTACCTATACCAGTTTAGCTTTATTTTGCTACTCAAAGCACCTTGATTAACTATAGCTATTTTCAATCATACTGTTTTTCTGAAATGTTCAGTGTAGATACATGTCATACATTTTCAGCTTCTAAAAGAAATAAATGAAAAAAAAAGCTTTTCAAATACTGTTACCCTTTCCAAATACTTGTGAATCCTACGTTTTTAAATCATTTGAGCTTTTCTGATTTCCTTATCACATTTTGTCTTTTGTCAATCTGTTTGTCTGCAAACTTTTCACATTAATTTTTTAACTGCTTCTATAGAACCACTGGGCCACTTTTAACCAATTTACAAAGAAATTATGCAAGGGACTTTTTCTATCAAAAATCTTCTTCTCAAAACAGCCAGGACATTTATTGTCTCCCATTTTCACTAAAGGTAGGGGGCATTAAATCTCATTTGTCTATCAGTCTGTCCGTCTCTCACAATAAATTTAATCTTGCTTATCTTTTGAATGAGAAGATACAGGACTTCATATTAAACATTGTGTATTAGTATTTACCTGTGACAATACCATTCTAAATACACTATGGTTTCTTTACCCATGACCTTGAAGTTTGACCTACTTAAAAAAATCAAATTGTTTTAAATTGATCATTTGAAAGAGAAAAAAAGATAGGGTATTCAAAATATACCTGCATATTACCTGTGATAAAACCTTTCCTAATGTATCATGACATTTGACTCTGTGACCTTGACCTTGAAGTTTAACCTACTTTTCAAAAATGTGATATTTCTTTATAACTTTTGATTGAGAAGACAAGTGACTTTCACATTTGACATGTACATTACCTGTAACAAGATGTTTCGCAGCATGCTAGCTATGATTTTTTTATTCCTTGACCTTGATGTTCCACCTAATTTCCAAAAAATAACTTTCTCTAAAGGTGATTAGGCTACTGTGTAAAATGTAGGAGAGTTCAGGGAGGAAGTGATTTTATCATAAAAAACCGCCATTTTTCGCCCCTCGTTTGATCCTCCAAGGGAAAAAGAAAATTCCGAAACCTTACGGCACATCTACATGACACCACCAACCATCTCCCCAAAGATGATTAGGCTTCTGTGTAAAATGTTTGAGGAGTTCAGGGAAGAAGGGGCTCTTTTCATAAAAAACGTCATTTTCGACCCCCATTTGATCCCCATTTTAACACCTTGATAATTTCGGAAATTGTCAGTAGTCAAGTCATTTTATTTTTTTTCAAATTAGCAATTAATGTTAAGTCTTTAAAGCTTAACACGATTCGTAGAAGGAATGCATGTTTCCGCCATTTTTGATCGGACTCTGCGATAAAGGGCCTGACTTAAGTCACTGTTCAGTGTGATCAGTCGATACCGGTGAGACAGGTATATGCTATACAGTACTCGGTAGCGACATAAATAACTGAATATTTTCTTCTAATAAAGGAAAGTAAGATACCAAAGAAAGTTACAATAGTTGACACATATCAGTGCAGTATACAAACCAACACAGATACACGTAACTGCCATAGAATGTAATAAATGGTAATGCAAGAAAATCAGCAAAACCTGGTTCGTCATTCCATGCCGATACCCGTGACAATTAAGCAGTCAAGAGTAACGAATGCGAAGACTATATCCCGGTGTTTATATCGCAAAAAAATAAAAATATCAAAAATGGGGTAAGTCTATTTACGACGTATGTTCAGCTTTGAGGGGGTGTCCGGTCACCATTAGTGCAATTTAAGAAAAAATGTAAACATTTCTTTAAATGGCTAAAATACATTATAATTTGATCAAATTTTTAAAGTCTTTATGATAGAGATACAATAAATATGCATATTTAAATGCGTGTTTTTTTTTGTAAATAATTTATACTTTTGCAGAAAAATGCTTTTGATATGCTTCTTAGAACTGTGCATATACTGAATTCAGCCGAGCCTTAAAAAATGAAAAAAATTATGCAAAGTGTCCATTAATGTGCTCTCCACAACCATTTGGTGAAAAATTGTCCACATTTTGCATGTTTAATGGTAATTTCAAGTTCAAAACAAGGCACTGTTGTCTTCAAAATGAGTATAAAGAACCACGAAAGAAGCAGCACGTGATCTATTTTAGCACATAATTTTTCACCACTTCTTATTACGGAAGCATATAATGGTCTAAAATGAAGAACCGTAAAACCAGAGGAAAAGTAATAATACACATATATTTAAAAAAAAAGTTAATGAGACACATTAATAGCGGGTGTTATGTGAAAGATACCAAATTAAAGTATTGAACAGTCACTGTTGCTTTAAATAATCATGACTGAAAAATAATACTTGACAAAATTAACAAAGAATTTTTCAAAAGCCCCAATACTTAAGAAAATGCCTTTAAAGTACCCCGATAGTATGAAATAATAAGATCTATTCAAAGCTAATTCTGATGGAAAAATAATCTATTCAAGTTTTATTTTCTGTATAAAAAATGAACCAGTATCAATCACAGAAAATAAAGAAATTGAATTATTAAAGTGTAATTCATATATGTAGGTGTGAAAGCCTCCTTTCTTTAATAAATATTATTTCAAATTGTTTCTATGCGCGTACTATTCATAAATGGCCTTGAAAAACTTGTAAGGACTCCTGGCATACCACTCAGAGTCAATTTCAACTGCCTTTTATAGTTCCATTGTTTATTGGGAATCTCCTTTCTGAGGTAGCGCCGCCTATTTAATTATTAAACCCCGCTCATTGGGACTGCTGGGACTGCTCTCTGGGACCACTGAGTCTGCTCTGGAACTGTCGGTACTGTATGTATAGTAAGAAAAGATAATTTACATTGATTTTACGATGTCTGTTCTCTTTGGGATTCGTCGTTGATATTACAAATCTGGTAGTTAAAACAATTTTAAAGTTGGCAAACTTACATGAAACAAATACTTGAAACACCATATTTGTTTAATTACAACTAGAGAACAATAGATTCAACAATTTGATAGATATTGCACATTTTGCATTGATTGAAAACAAGGAATTGAGGAATTTGTTACAACACGCTACTCTATTAAGCAATTGTTGAAAATGAACTATTTTTTAATCTAATTTAGTGAATTACACACAACTCCCCCTTTAAATGTGTTTATATAATTTAAAATATTTTCTATTTTAATTCTCTTTTACTTTTTAAAATACAGGTGTTTTATTACTTTTCCTCTGGTTTTAAGTTTCTTTATTTTAAACCATTGCGTGCTTCCATGATAAGAAAAGGTCTGGTAAAAAATTGCTAAAATAGATCACGTTCTGCTATTCATAGTCGTTTATACTCATTTAGATGACAGCAACGCCTTATTTTGAACTCAATTTAACAATTTAACAGTGCAAAATTTAGACATTTTTTTCAAGAAATGGTTGTAGTGAGAACAAGAATGCGCACTTTACATATTTTTTTTTATAGATTTTTTAAGGCTCTGCTGAATTGTGTAGCTGTGCAGTTCTAAGAAGCATATCAAAAGTACTTTTCTGCAAAAGTATAAATTATTTACACAAAACATGTATTCAGTTTTGCATATTTATTGTATCTTTATCCTAAGGACTTGAAATTTGTTCAAATTATAGTGTACTTAAGTCATTTGAAATTTTGTTTACATTTTGTTCTCATTTAACCTAATGTGCCCGGACATCCCTCTTAATGATTCAAATGATTGCAAATTGAGGACCTAAACGCTCACTATCAGCGGTTTTTAGCTCACCTGAGCCAAAGGCTTAAGTGAGCTTTTCTGATCAAAATTTGTCGTCTGACGTCGTTGGCGTCGTTGGCGTTGTAAACTTTTAACATTTTCATCTTCTTCTCAAGAACTACTCGACCAATTTCAATCAAACTTGGTGCAAAGTATTCTTGGGTAAAGGGGATTCAAGCTTGTTCAAATGAAGGGCCACGCCCTCTTCCAAGGCGAGATAATTATGAATTAGTGAAAAATTAATGGCATATTTAAAAAATCTTCTTCTCAAGAACCACCGAGCGAGGAAAAATGAAACTCATTTAAAATCATCCTCAGGTAGTGTAGATTTAAATTTGTTCATATCATGACCCCCGGGGCAAGGGTGGGGCCAAAATGGCCGATCAAAGTCTTACATAAGAATGTATAGGAAAAATCTTTTAAAAATCTTCTTCTCAATAACCATTGGGACAGGAAAGATGAAACTCATGTTGAATCATCCTTAGATATTGTACATTCAAGTTCATTCAAATCATGGCCCCTGGGGGTAGGGTGGGGCCACAATGGCCGATCAAAGTTTTACATAGGAACATATAGGAAAAATCTTTAAAAATCTTCTTCTCAAGATCCATAGGGACAGGAAAGATAAAACTCATGTTGAATCATCCTCAGGTAGTGTGCATTCAAATTTGTTCAAATCATAACCCCCGGGGGTAGGGTGGGGGCCACAATGGCCAATCAAAGTCTTACATAGGAATATATAGGAAAAATCTTTAAACATCTTCATCTCAAGAATCATTGAAACAGAAAAGATGAAACTCATGTTGAATCATCCTTAGATAGTGTACATTCAAGTTCGTTCAAATCATGACAGCCCCCCCCCCCGGTGTAGGGTGGGGCCACAATGCCCGATCAAAGTTTTACATAGGAATATATAGGAAAAAATCTTTTAAAAATCTTCTCAAGATTCATAGGGACAGGAAAGATGAAACTTATATTGAGTCTTCCTCAGGTAGTGTACATTCATGTTTGTTCAAATCATGGCCCCGGGGGTAGGGCGGGGCCACATTGGCCGATCAAAGTTTTACATAAAAATATATAGGAAAAGTCTTTAAAAATCTTCTTCTCAAGAACCATTGGGACAAGAAAGATGAAACTCATGTTGAATCGTCCTCAGATAGTGTATATTCAAGTTTGTTCCAATCATGGCCTCGAGGGTAGGGTGGGGTCACAATGGCTGATCAAAGGTTTACATAGGAACACATAGGAAAAATCTTTAAAAATCTTCTTCTCAAGAACTCTCTCAATAAGTTAGATGCAGAATTGATATGGAGGCACTCCCAGGTAGTATTAGAATTCAAGCCCCCAACCCCATCCCACCCCACCACACCTTCTCAGTAAAATTTTCAATTCTGATCTGATTTGTGCATTTTCCTAGCCGATGTGCTCAGGTGAGCGATGTGGCCTCTGGACCTCTTGTTCAGATTTACGTTTGAGAACGATCTCAATGATAAACCTGATGTACAGTCACGTTCTTAAAAGAAGAAAATATAATTTAATACACTAAAATATAAATAATTTTAGGGAAACAATCTTTTGTCATCAGTAAATAAAATCATATCAGGGAAATGAAAACCAGAAATTGATGATATTTTCTTCCTTCAAAAAGGTATGTTTACGTAGTAATATATTACTTTTTTGGCAAACTCAACTGCATAATTTTTTTAAATCATGTAATTTTGTTGACAGGATCATGGTGATTGATGTTTACATTCTAACTTTATAAGTTGCATGAATACTTATCCAGGAAATGAAAAACGAAACTATTTTTAAAATGTCCTCATGGACATTCAAATATGTTAATAGTGATTTTAATGGGGTAAAGCAATAACCAATAAGATTCAAGTTTTCTTTTCCGCTGATAACATAAAGGTTCATAAAATTCACTCATAACATACATTACATGTATTTGTATTTTTTAATATTCAGATAATTTAAGATTTGAACCTATATATAATTTGATTTTTTTGTAACATAAAACCTATGAGGTTTTGCTCTGGTTTGATTTTCATTCGAAATCTCCACGAAAAAAAAAGAGTTACCTTTAGAGAAGCAATTTGAAAGATTTTTCTTGCAGCACAACAATTAGCTATTTAATGCATCTGTCAAAGGACTTAAAATGTTACAATTTATTTTGTTTAAATATTGTTTTGAAACAAACTCCTCTAAAAATAAATTTTTGATTCCCTTTTTGTTAACAATAGTGCCTCAATGTCTTACATGTAAGTGTTATACATACTAGAGTTACAGTTCTTCAATAACGACTCTATATGATATATAATTTTTTTTAAAATTTTGTATATCTTTGCATTTTTACAAATATAAATGTGCAATAAATCTGCACATTATATATTACATGATAATGGACATCTATTGGAATCTGTTATACTAATTTTAAACAGTTTTTCATGGGTAAAATTCTATTATGAAAAAAATTAAAATCAAGTTGAAGAATATCAGGAGGTATACACCATTCTTTCAATACAAACCCTCTAAAAAATAAAGTTCTCGCGAATAAAATGTAATTTACAGTAATTGATGAAAAAAGTAAGTAACATTTTTAAAATTCTTTTACTTAAAACATTATTTATCATTACACTTATTGAAAAGCATTCTTATAAAAAAAAATATTGTTCTACCTGGCATGAATTTAAATGTGTAACAGTTTTTGCAAAAACCTATGACATCATAAGAGGATGGAAATACCTTAAGGTATGTCACTCGTGAAATTTGCTATATCAAGAATTTTTTGAGAAGTATATTTTTGGGAAGTACGCATGATCATATAGTGTGATTCTAAATAGCAGAGAAAATAGGGGTCAGTAATCATCTTACTTAGCTACGGTACAATTAAGTTGACTTTTTGCAATTAAATTTTAACTCTCTTTTATTAATCACTTTAACCTTCATAATATTCATCAGATGTAGCAATGGGTATAATTATAGTCTTATTTTTCATAAATAGTTTGAATAATATTTATCATTGATCAAATTAATGCGCGTAAATTATTATGTGACATTTTTGCACTAAAAAGTAATAAATTTTGGTTATTTAAAATCTAAACAGGCAATAAAATATTTTTGATAAAACTTTTACTATTTAAGTCCTGATCAGTCACAAGTATCGAATAGTTTAAATTAATGAAAGAAAAAGAAAAGGAAAAAGGGGTCAATGATGTAAATTGGAAATATTGGTCAAAGTATGCGATTTTCAGGCAAAAAGCAGTGTATATTTTATATTGACTTCTTTAATATATCTTCATTTCTTGGCAAAGTTTGTTGATGGATGGTGTAAAATTTGCTCTTAAAATATACATTGAGACCCGCACTTAATATTCCAGCATATCATTACGGAAAATATTCTCTGAGTAAAAGTATGTGAGGCTAAAGATCCAAGATATTATTATATTTATTATACTTTTAATTGAATTAATGCTCAGATTTGTAGAATTTTCTGTCAAATATCCTTCCATCATAAGAAATAGTCCCTCATAAATTTTGCTTTTTTGTAAATTATTGAGCAGTTTTTCATTGAATGTTGAACAATTATCATTGTTTAAATTAAATATGTGATAAAAATTTGATTACAATAAATAGTTTTGAAGTAATAGGATCTGTTTTAACTTTTCTTTAAAGCTAACGAATGACATATCATAACGAAAAATTTGGCAAAAATATATTCTTTCTGTAAACACTATTTTGAATAACACCTTTCCACTCTTCTGGAATAATGGACAATAATATTGAGTAGCCATTTTGAGTTATGTTTGCATTAATATCTGAATTATATTCATGTATTATTTCGACAATGAATGATGCGGGTAAAAAACAAGGTATTACTTCATAGGAAATGTCTCTAATATATGCAATACCAGCTTTAATAAAGTGCTTCCACATCAGGCTTTATTTTGTTTGACAATTGTTTAGATTCAAAAACGAAAAGTTAACATCCTTTATATTTTCATCATAATCAATACATGTATCATCCCTCAAAACGTACATGTACCATGCACTTCACATATATGAGTAAAGAGATGGTAAAAATTTTAATTCTCTTTGATTCAGTTGAAAAAGATGATTTATTGATTGTATATTGTTTAACGTCCCTCTAGAGAATTTTTCACTCAGATGTAGAC
>NW_026929240.1:0-50000 GCF_032062105.1 Saccostrea cuccullata | reverse complement strand
CACCCGGTCCTCTTTCAGACACATCTGCGATAATTTTTTTTACGATCATATTGTGATCGCTTATTGGACTTTTACGAGAAGCACTGACTTTTACAGCTGATTGTTTATTTGAACATTTAACCTGTATCATCTATGGAGGTACAGAATTGATAATGGATAAGGAAACCATTCTAGTGGTCATAGTAATGGTGTTGGGGCACTTGTATGTGAAGGCCTGGATTTGAGGGTAGGATAATTGTCGTTTTCTTCAGGGATAACTTATCTGTGCTTTGAAATACCTGTTGTTTCCGTTGAAATAAAGGTTAGGCTAAATATTTATATCGTGAAAGAGCTTCCGTACACTGTCCAAGTGAGAGAGTAATTCGTAAACTGTAAAAGTCAGCGTTTCTCGTAAAAGTCCACATTTGTCTCTAAATAAAATATAATTCTCACATATGTAACAAAAATTTTGAACCATAATAAAATTAATTTTATAAAAAAAAATTAAATTTCTTTAAACAAACATTTTTTCTCTAATTACTTTTAAAGGAAAAACTTTTATTCTTTCATTTCTTCTCCAAATATCGATCAGATCATGCTCTCACATCATTCCTATCAGTGCTCTATAACTCTGATTATACTTATGCGACGTTTTACGTCATCTGTCAATTTCATCTAAAGCGTTATTGAAATTCCTAGAATTGTTAAACCTTTGGAAAGTGGCACTGAACTTGTACCTTTTAAAAAAATAAGGCTCTCTCATTCATTTCAATCGGAGTAAATATATTGACAATATGATATATATCATCATTGTCCTTGTATGTCTAATCCATTTACACATTCAATGCTGATTCTAATATAATTTCTTATAAAAAAAATGCAACTCCTTTGGATGACATGTCTACACTTTCATAATAAGTTTCACCGTTTCATAATGTTTATAAATTTCTATCAAATCATCTTTCCAGTGAGTTTCTTTTAATTCCACAATATCAAATTTCTATCTTCAAATGAATTCAATACCATTTTCATCTACCAATATTGCACAATCTATTGTAGTTTTAAAAGGTAAATAAATGTAAACTTCTGTTGATATGAGTAATTAATATTAATTCTCATCTATTTAACTGTTCTATTTTGCTATGCCTTTTATCTTTCCTTTCTTTTACCTCTTTCTCTTGTCAGTCAGTGATGATTACTTCACTTGATCAAAAGGGATCAAGCCACAGTCCAGAATCCGCATACAGTTCTCTTCTATATCTGTGGCTGCTTGATCACAAAAAATGTCGTAATTTTGAATATGCACGTCTTTATATTGTGACGACATGTTCAGCCAATGATAATCTTTGTTTCTACCGCAATTGAAATCAACAAATGACACCAACAGTATACGAGAAATATTTCGTAAGCTGCAAATTGGTATTTAAAGGTCTCGCCAAAATTCATTTTCCGACTATGCTTTATTTACTTTGGTCAATATAATAATGAACCACGAGAAATTCTCTTCTCATCACCAAATTGGGAGAGGATCGTATATTTTGGCCGTGGTTATCGTCAATCCAGGATAGAACCTTCTGCTAATTGGGGATAAAAATGCAACTCCCATAGATCGCAGTTTCTTTTTAATTTCATTGTCAACAATGTGAACGGGCAGGTGCATGAAACTTACAACCAATGAAGTAAGAACTTCCTCGTTACATTTACATTCGAATTTGCTCTATTCTATTTTGTCCTCTCTAAGAGGTTCTGTAGGGGAGGTTTACCATCCAATGTTATTTCATATAAATTTTCAGATTTTAGAACACAAGCCAACAAGAAGGATATGGAGATAACGAACAGTGTTCAATCTCAAAGTCCATAAAACAATACATAATAAGAGCAGAGCAAACACGGACCCCCGAAACATCAGAGGTGGGATCAGGTGCCATGGAGGAGTGAGCCTCCCCTGCTGACCGGTCACACCCGCCGTGTGCTCCTTGTCATGATCAGGAAATAACGGAAAAAATCCGTCGTCAATTCATTGTATAAATAATTGACTAACAATTGATATGAAAAACGTCAGTCAACATTTGACTTAATGTTAAATTGTATTTGCTGATAAGGTCATTGTATCGACCATAGAACTTACGAAATGATGACTTTAAACGAGACTGATATTCTTGTTTCATCAATTTGCTTGTCAATAATTTACCTCGCTTTAGAAATTGTTCATACGTAGACCATGCTCTTGCGTAGGGAATCAACTGAGATATACATGACTGTATATATACTCCGTATGCAGGTGATGAAGGTATATTGCTGCATAAGTAAGGGAAGTTGACGATAGAAAAGTTAAAGTCATCACATTTATCATATAGCTTGGTTGTTAGATTACCATTAATGTCTTTTTCAAGTAAAATATCCAAGTATGAATCAGAAGTGTCGGACTCTGTGGTATCTTTTATCTCAAGCTCACCAGGATATATCGTATCGACGTAGGAATGGAAATTATCATTATTAATTGACAATATGTCGTCGATATATCTAAATGTCGAGTTGAAGGCCACAGCAAGTGTTTTCTTCTTTTCACGCACAAGATTTTGCATAAATTCTGCTTCATATGAATATAAAAATAAGTCTGCTAATAACGAGCGCAGTTTGTACCCATGGGAATTCCAATAGATTGTTGGAATACCTGGTCTCCAAAAACCACATAGATATTGTCAATCAGAAACTCAAGCATCTTTTTGATGTCAACTTCAGAGTACATGTACTTATGTGTGCAATCAGAATCTGTTTTAACAAAATAATTTTGCAAATGACCAATGACGAGGTAAGTAAATTTACGAGTTCCATTTTTATTGAAGAAGCAGCTGTCAATGATATCAGAAAGCCTGGATTTTAATTTGTAGTGGGGAATTGTTGTGTATAAAGTTGAAAAGTCGTAAGTTTTTAAGCTGTTGATTTTTGTTAAGTCTCGTGATTACAAATTGTCCAAAAGTTATTTAGAATTCTCATGTATCCACATCTGATTCTCACCACTTCTTTAAAATACAGTTGCACAGTACTCTTGAAGTTTTTCCTTCCCTACTGTCAATATCTTAGTGAAGAGTAACGAAAGAGGCTTGGTTGAACATTAACTGGAACCTGCAATGTATCTTTGTTTGTAAGGATTCTTATGAAGTTTCGGAATCCAATATATATATATATATATAAGGTAGTTCAAATTCATTTTGGCTCTGTGGAATATTGAAAGTATTCAAAACTGACAGGTGATTTTGAAGAATTTCTTCCTTAGAAAGGGAAGTATGGGTATACGTAGGATTACCACTTGTAGAATTAAATCCAAGTTCTTATAGAATGCAATTCATATAATGAGCCTTATCATATCTGGCCCATCGTCTGGCTTAATTTTCAACAGAATCCATAATATTTATGAAATTCCGACGCCAGTTGAAGGATCGGGGTTCCCTATATTTAGGACCAATTAAAATAAGTGATTTAAGGTCCTCATTACGATCTTTATTTAAGTCACCTGTAATAACGTGTCCAACAGGACTATAGTTATAGGGCGAAGAAGAACATGAACACGAAGGAGGATTTTTTTTTCAGATAATCGGTATCCAGGCTATGTAAAGTGTTTTTGTAATTGAAACGTTTGGAAGCAATTTGTAGGAAATACAAGGTGTAGTCTTTAACTTGAAATATGGTGGAATACAAGACTGGATCCTTTTGTGATTAAGATTATTACTTTTATTAACCGCGTCAATTCCTAATTTATTGGCATATTGAAGTTTAAGGAAAAGACGGATTGTTTTAGCTGCATTTTCTTCCGTGAAACGTGCGGGTTTAAAAAGCCTATGATATGCAATATCCATAATCACAGATCCGAGCCTATATTCAGGTGACGAGGAATCTAAAATTGGATGTTCCTTTGCCTTTTCAAGAAAACTATTTAAAAGTTTCAAAGGGACAGAGTAAAGTTTTGTTCGAATATGATGTAGACCTAACTGCTGATTTACATAAGCTAGTAATGAATCAAAAGAGACGTCGTGTATTGCAGGTTTATTGTAGGAACGATGCCCATGACTACGCTTACGTCTCTGAGTATGGTTAAAAAGTCCCCTCACATTTACATTATTACACTGTGGACTTGAAAGATTTCCAACACTATCAACATTGCCATTACATCCATAGAGAAAGGCTGTCCCGAGATTTCTTGATCTAATCCGAAATTCTTCTCGTTGTCCACGGAAAGATGTACTCAGCGACGGACTATTTGTGTGGTGATAAATCTTTTTGAGAATTCTAACTTTCATTGATAAAATAGAATGATCAGTTGAATTAATATAATTGTATAAAAGCTGCTGACCACCATGATTTATTTGAAATCGATGACCTGATATTCTTTTGTTAAGCGATCCTTTGGTATCAAACTACCTACATGTACACCACAATGGGAATAAAAGTACTGAATAATTTCTTCGGGTTTATCTGAAAAGTTGTCTTTTACATCAAAACAATGTTTTCTCGCTTCAGTATTTTCTGCTTGAAAACAAATTTGATGATCCACGAAGATGGCGACCTCTTGACGTGGCAGCCATGCCCAAGGTTATTTAAAATTATTTACACCTTTTGATAATTCAAAAATGTTCAAACAGCAAACAACGTTAAAGTTTATAGATAGTCTTCTACTGGAAGTATAAATACTTCACTGGTTCACCATATACAGTTAACACATATAGACGTATTCGAACACAAAAATAATAATTTTATGTGCTCACCTTACAACATGTATAAGCAAACCGGAAGTCGTTGAGAATCATACCCATATACTAACGAGGAGCTTTGAATACATGTACATGCAAATCAAATGGAAACAGTAGGTTACATATACATGTTGATATTACCGTTTGATATTGTCAAAATTTTACACAACACATGTATCTAATTTAGCCTGTATTAGTAGACCTCAAAATCAATATGAATTTTCCTTACGTAATTAGACGGTGTGGTATACACTTTCTAATTTGCAAAAATTCAAAAGCTTATTGAAATACCGCTCAGGAGCAAAAGTGTTAAAACAGACAGAATTGGTATATTTATGACGTTGATTTTTTTTACCATTTTACCTCCAAATTCAGACAATGGGGAATTGTTTTTTTTAATTTCATTGCAAACGTTCAAAGGCTTCTCGAGATATCTTGTAGAAACAAAATTATTACAGACAGGCAGAAAGATACACGGATTTACGGACGGACTGAATGACAGCACTTAATATCCCCACTTTCAGTGAAAACGGGGGACAATAATAATTCCTTTTTTCAGTGATAACAATTATGAAATTCAACCAACTCCGGTATTTATTAGAAACTATAGTGATAACGCATGATATTTACATTCTATATGTGTTTTGCTGAAATAATGTATAGAAAACTTTGACATTTGAAATACTATTTTAAAAAATGCATTCAAATAGAGTCAAAACGTCACATGTAGATGGCTCTCCAAAAACTCCTGTGCTAAACCCTAAAGATAACAGTGATTTTGAAATAAAAATCACATTTGCAGACTACACAGGGAGATATAAACGTGGTATACTGTTGTAGATGCATATTTTCGTTTTTACTGTATAAAACACCATCTTTCATTTAATAATTCATTAATTAATTCATATTTCAATTAGTTTTGCTTTGCTTAAAATGATGATCTCGGAGATTCAAGGGCCGCGATCAATTGTCTTATTCATATAAAAGGGAGATCCTCCGGTCATCCCACATATTGATCAAGAAGACAAAATATTCCTTCTCGCTTTTAGTTAAAAAAACCCTGCTACTGGAATCAGCCAAAATCCAACCAAATGACATTTTATTTACACGGAACAATTATTTAATGAATATATGTGACGCGCCAAGCAAAAACCTCCCTTAACGAAGAATTTTGACATTTTCAGTTTTTTATTGATTCTGGTAGAGTTTTTCTTTCTCTTTCATTTGATGTATAACATGACATATATTTCTGTGTATAAATGTATAAAATATCGCATGAAAAAGACAGAAAATTTACTTTGACATACGGTGTACGCGTGCGTAACTCCATGGATTTTCATAACGTAAAATCGTAAAATAAC
Source organism: Saccostrea cuccullata (assembly GCF_032062105.1). Lineage (NCBI taxonomy): Eukaryota > Metazoa > Mollusca > Bivalvia > Ostreida > Ostreidae > Saccostrea > Saccostrea cuccullata. Next base: position 43,912 of record NW_026929240.1, on the reverse strand, counting down.
GAGAAGTATATATAATAATTTGATGATACTTGTATTTTTAAACTTTTGATTTGATTCCCTTAGAAATATCAATAATTAAGATATTTCATCGTACTAATAAAATATACATTCTAAACTAAATCTTTGAAAAAATGAAAAGGGGGGGGGGGCACCGAAATGATTGACAAGGGAAAAAAGAACAAAACTGAAATAAAAAATCTTCTCTTCCTCTAAAAGATTTTCCAATTTATGGCTTTTTTAATGCAAGAAAATGGCAGAAATCTACATCACTGCAACAGTAAAAGAAAATAATCAACATTTAGATGAAAAAAATCTTATTATGGCAGTACAAACTATACATGCACCACATCTTCCTACGTACGAGCTTGGGTAGCATGTTAACCCTTAAGCTCATTTGGTAGAGTACTGGACTGTCAAGCCAGAGGCCTTGGGTTCAACCCCAATTAAGCAGAGGCACTTACACTATCAAAGTAGTTATCAATATCTTTAAACAGTTTGAGACAGCCTCTACCACCCCCTCCCCCGGGCATCAAAAGTCTACACAATACACAGTATAAAAAAAGTTTTGTCACAGTTTACGTTTTAAGTACCTAAATTTTTAAAGAGTATGACAGGTTTTTTTTTACCTAAAGGATACCACATTTCTTTTACCACGTTTACCATATGTATTTACATGTTTAGCTCCGAATTTTTAAATACGGGAAAAAAGTATGCAGAACTACATTGTACGCCCTCATCTCTGAAGACTTTTTGGGTTATTGATAAGATATTCAGATATTCTGCATCCAGGAATAAATTGTATTTGTCTCTTGTAGTAGAGTTTGATCCTTTTCTTCTTTGGATGTCGTTATGAAATCGATCTTTAATTCACATGAGGAAGTTGTAAGTTGTCAAACTTGTTTCCAATCCTTTTGCTTATCTCAATAAATACGTGTTCAAATCAAAACAATTAAGATTAGGTGCATCAAATTTTAAAGTGTTAAATTAGAGTTTAAACCATTATTTCTTGTTAATCTTTAAACATTTGATAATTTTTCCTGGCCCTACGTTTCCTATTTTATATTTATGTTTAAATTATTGAAAAGAAATATGTTTAGAATTATTTCGTAACTAAATGCGCTAGCATACTTTTAAGTGAATCAGAATGTAACACCCACCCCATCCAATAATATACGTTTATATATTTTAAAATATGGTTCGAAAAAAAAAACTGCAATTTATATGCATGTATGAAGTTGATCATGAATTAATTTTGACCGATCATTGTACACTAACCGAATAACAAACCACAATACCCTAATATACATGAATCCCACAAGTAACACACTCAACAACTTCATTTACATTCATTTCTAGACATAGACTGTAAAGTCTAACCTAAACTTTACCGTTACCTTCCTGAGAAAGTACATTCACACATTATGATTTATTTTGATCAAATCAAATATTAGTTGCAACAGAAAATAAGAGAACGGGTAAAACATTCTTAATATTCTACCATTATTGTAAACGGGGGGGGGGGGGGTATCGGCTATGGACATTCACGCTTGATTAATTACCTGAATTAATTAAACAAGAACAAGGCACACACATGTACAATCGTAAGTTATAACTTTTGTTGTTTTTTTTAAAATAATTAATTGATGTAATTTACATGTATACAATCATACGTTTTTTTTAAATCATTAAAAGAAGAAAGCTTTATAAATGGCCTGGGTTAGTTGAACAAGCACGCAATATTCAAGTCGACAAACATGTATTTTTCATGTTTGATAAATCCTTTATTTTAAAACATAGAGGGTTTTGATAATTGTTTTTTTTTCATATTTTGTGCAGATTTGTACCGTACTAGTTTTGCTATTTTTTTCACAAAACTCCCCATAGATGTACATGTATGTACATGTAGGCATGTACACTGCGACTTTGCAGGAAAAATTATTGAAATTGTTTTAGTTTGTTACTTGTATATATTAAATTACGTGTAATTGGTAGCTAACTTTAATAATTTGAAATGCATGAACATATTCATTTTATATTGCAATTCAACAGAAGGAAACAAGATTATTATTTTCCAAGGTAGATGTGAAATCATAAAATGTTGGTAGTAAAAACTTTGTCGGGGAAATAATTATTGCAGGTTAAATAAATCCTTAATATTGAAGGTTAAAATAAAATGATTACAATGAAAATTTATAACTCTAAAATGTATAATGTAAACTTTCATTCTGTTCTCAGTTCAAAGGGCTGAATAAGCACCGGAGACTGCGTTACAACATGCGGCAGCCCAATTCAACGGTTTTATAAATTGCCGACATTACGTTGTTTTCAGGAATCCAAACCTTTAAAGTCACCTCTTCACCTTCTTTTCTCTTCTTTTGTAGAAAAATCATGTACTAAATGATAAAAGATTGGAATGTTTTAAAGGCGTTCAAACAATATGTATTAATTTGTAACAATTTGTATTACTTATAACATTTTAGCGATGTATCATGTTTGCCAGTTTCACATTCGATGTATTGTGTATACACTGTAACCTCTAGCAAACGGATTATGAATACATAACAGAGCAGCAAAATAACGATATGTTTCATTTTTCCCCCGGAAAATGTCGATAAACATATGTCCAATCTGTTTTGTTCTCAATCATAAAATATCTTAGAAAGTGGGACAGTAACTTACAACGTATGCGAGCATCCGTACTGTATATATACATGTATTCACGACAAAATGTGCACGAAGTCTCCGAAGAGCAGACACAGCAGAAGGGGGGGGGGGGGCAAATTTTTCCTACATTTTTGCGTACATGAGAAGGTGTTAAACAATAACAAAATAAATTGAGAAGCTCAAAAGCCCTTCCTTCAAAATATTCATTTTAGATCAACAGCATAAAACTAATTCCGGAAGAAGTGGCCAAGTCAAATTCTCTGTGTCGTATCTATAGAGAATTACATTTTTAACTAAACTTCACTATTTATCAATATCCTTGGCAAGCTATCAAAGATTATGTACAGTTCTTACTACTTGCGCAGAAAAGTGCAGGGAAGGGCAATGTATATTTTTCCAACTTGCATCATCTACGGAAGTGAAAAGATTTAGTTATATACTTCTTTAATTTAATTATGGTTATAACGCGGTATTTTCTTGGATAAAGAACTTATTTTTTATTGCATAAATCGGGTTACCTATATCACAATCACTTGCATAAAAAAACATGTCGATCCGTCTGAACATTTAAATATTGTACAACTGGAACTGTTGAAGTGATTTTTAATGAAAGTCTACTTTGTTCATACAAGAAATGAATTAAAACAATTAAATTATAAGGACTGAAAAAGCTATCCAATTTATATGTACGGTGTAAACTGGGTTGGAACAGCGTACAATTTTTTTTTATATATATAAACCGCAGCGTTAACTGCCCAACTCAGTTTATACCGTATATATTGAGTAATTCAGGTCAATTTTCACTGCATCGCCATTTTAAAAATAGATACCTTTCCTAGTTTTATGCTTCTGTTTAATTTTTCTTGCATGTGCATCACGATGAAACAGCTGGTAATTAGCAGCTGAAATTAAAAAAAAATACGATCTTTAAAAACTTGTTTGTTTGACCTTTTAAGATGAACCGACTAAATCTTTTCAAAAACTCCGAATTAGTCATTTCGGAATTTTCTTATCCAATCAATATTTCAGAAATGCCTTCAATCTTATTCAACATTGCACATTTCCGACAAAAAATTTGACCTACCTACCGACGCAATTTTTTTAACTGAATAGAGAGAGGGCAAACAAACTTCATGTTAAAACGGCCTTACGGGAATTTTTTAACCACCACTGGACATCCTTAAAAAATATACACTTAATAATTGTGAAAAAGGATAGGTCACACAGACACTTGACAGAAAATAACTTCTTAAAGAATAAACTACATCAAACCACACCCAAGAATCTTTCTTAGCATATAAATAAAACAACATCCCCTTGTTCTGCTGAGGAGAGTTTTTCTCGAGGAGGCGTTTTTACGTCGCTTTTACGTTGTTGACTTTAGACGCGTCTTTTGACGTTACGTCATAATAGATATAAGGGAGGTTTTTGCTTGGCGCGTCACATATGTAAAATTTTCCTGTTGATTTGAAACCGAAATCAGCAAAAAGTATGTCAGTGACGTGTTTGATTGATTAATATAAAAATATATATAAACTCCTACATTACATAATCACAAGCACTTTGTGTTCTAAGTCACAGAATATATCTGAAAACTTAGTACAGAAAAAAAACTTTAATAGGAGTAGTACTAAACACATCTTATATATATATATATATATATATATATATATATATATATATATATATATATATATATATATATATATATATATATATATATATATATATATATATATATATATATATATAATTGAATACGGAAATAGTGGGTACATGTATGACTATTAACCTTCAGGACTTTATTACAATAATTAGAATCATTTGGATAGATAGAATTTCGTGAAAATGGCTAATCAAGAAGCACAAACAAAAGTGCAAGGTGTCATTGCTTCCAGACAAAATGTAATTAGAAAACTAAAGGAATTACGAGACGAAATTCAGAAAGAAGATAAGCGTCTTCACATCGGAAAGATAGTATATTCTTCTACTAGTATTATTTCAGGAGGACTATCAAACGCTGGGCTAGTACTTATTCCTTTTACCTCAGGTGTATCACTTGTATTGACGATTGTAGGAGCAGCAACTGATGCAGCATCAGGTATAGCTGATATAGGTCATAGCACAGCAGCGTATATTAAAATAAAGAAAAAAAGTGGGGAGGCCGAGAGAGTTTTGAAAAGGCACAGATCTTTCATTGATGAACTTGAGGATATGGTAAAAAAGGAGAAATTTGGATTAAGCACAGGTGTGACTAGCGTCTCGGTAGTGAAAAATATCACTAATCTATCTTTGAAGTCAGTAACGATTCATGCCATAAGAACCTCTAAGGCTGTTGATGCAGTAGAAACTGTCGCAACTAGTATTGCGTCGACTTCCTCAAAATCTTTAAGCATTGCAGGCGGTGTCCTTGCTGTAATATTTATCGTCAAAGACATTAAAACTATTTTCGATAGCAGCAGAAAATTAGCTTATCATGTTCTTCATGAAAAGGTGGCAGCTCTTAACAGTGTTATTGCTCGAATGGAATTTGAACTTAGAGAATTGATGACTATTAATATATAAATAATTATTTACAAGCCTAAGTATGGTGAAATGTTTTATAAGCTATTTTGTTCATATCAACAAAATATGGATAACTGTTTCGCCAAACATTTAATTGTATTCAATTATATATATATATATATATATATATATATATATATATATATATATATATATATATATATATATATATATATATATATATATATATATATATCTTTCAACCCCGGGCTGGGGCGGAAGTGGGTATCCATGTAAAAGTAAATTCTTTGTGCTTTCTGTATTAATATTTCTTCACTTAGGGCAGTCATGTTAGTTTAAGAGTTGTTGCAAAATGTGCTTCATAAATAATAATTAATTTCATTACAACATGTATTGGTAACAATCCTCTGTTAAAACTAATGTTAAAATAGCTGTATCTCACTTCTATTCTCAATGACCGTGTAGTGTAGGGCAGCGCCGCGAGAATTCCATCGGCATCGAAAGCAAGTTTTTTGACTTGCCTAGATAGCCATGCGGTCTAGCGCGCTGTTCCTGCACTTCTAGGAGACAGATTCCGAAGATCGAGAGTTCAACCCCGGGCTGGGGCGGAAGTGGGTATCCATGTAAAAGTGAATTCTTTGTGCTTTTTATATTAATATTTCTTCACTTAGGACAGTTATGTTAGTTTAAGAGTTGTTGTAAAATGTACTTTATACAAATATATATAAAAATTGAAATAAATACACGAAATGTTTTTAGTTGTTTTTCATAGAGTCAAAGTGATCTCTAAAAATAAGGAAACTTACAACAGCTCGTGACCACGAACAATAAGGTGTCAATACTAGGGATGTCAACAAATAGTCGATTATTCGACTCTCAGTCGAATGGACCGACGATCGAATGAAACGACATTCGAATATTCAATAAATGCAAGAAAAGGGGATAAAAAGAGAAGAAAATCCCGTTTTAGAATTGAAAAACCCTCAAGCCATATGCATATAATGTAGTATAATGCGTTCTAAGACGAATAAGAGCTCAAATACAGTCCCAGTATAGAAATAATTTTCCATAACAAAATATGTTCACTTTCCATGTACCTATGGTCGCCCGCGTGGCGCAGTGATTAGAGCATCTGCTCTAGAGTCGCGAAGTAAGGAGTTGATCCTTACGCCGCGGGTTTGAATCCCACTGTGGGACGTGGAGACCTGTCCTTCGGATGAGACCGTGTAAACCGAAGGTCCGTGTCGCAGTAGGTGCTGGCACGAAAAAGATCCCTCTCTGCTCAATAGCCCTGAATGCCGAGTAAAGGACAGAATTTGCACCTCTCGCAAATAGTGGCGTCTCTATATGAGTGAAAAATTCTCGAAAGGGACGTTAAACAATATACAATCAATCATCGATGTACATATGGAAAGTACACCTATGCGACACGTCACGATATGTTATATAGACATTTGATGTTACGGTTGATGTTTGAGTTTATAAATACGCTATGTACCAAAGAGATTTCATCTTCAGAGAATATACCGAATAGTCGACTATCGTTTTTTAAATAATGCAATCGAATGTTCGACTAAGGAAAATAACAATTTTGACATCCCTACAAATTCAATATTTCTTTTATGTGCCAATCATTAAACTATTTTTTATACTTGCCAGTATACCTCAGTTGACTTAATGTATAGATCAATGAAGAAATATAACTTTTTGAGAAATAATAATACCTAAAACCTACAGAAACTCATATAATTCCTCTTAATTTGTAGCTTTTATTCATATTTTAAATTTCTTTGTGGAAAACTATTCATAAAGTGCTTTTGGATTATAAGTGTCTTTGATGGAAGACCCAGAAGTCTTGTTAATACTTAAAAACCAGATAGACACACCCCCCACACAAAAAATAATTTTAAAAAATGTTAAAGGTAATTGCAGATTTTTTTCAGAAGGTACGTTGTTTTAAAATGGTTCTCAACTGCTGATGGTTAGCAACAGCTGAAACTTTGAAGTGAAAGATTTAATTTCTCTCTCCATCAGTTGCCTTCATTTCATCTTAACCTCCCTGTCGTACTTGTTCATTAAAACAATTAAGAGGGAATTATGAGTTTCTTTCACTCATTACAAAATGCCCTCAGTTGAATGATCAATAAAAAGGGCTTAGGGAAACCACCTTTGGTAATCAGGTCTAAAAATATATCGAGGAAATGAAAAGTGATTTGATGACATTATCTTCCTTCATAAAGATTTGTCAATTGTATGTAGTGCATTCACTTTCTTGGCAAAGTTTTTAAAACAACGTTTCAATATTTTGACATGATTGTGGTGTCAAATGGTAGTAATTTAAATTCATAAGTTCTTACAAAACTTATCAAGAACATATAAAACGAAACAAATGTTTTGATATTCTTTTTTGGACATTATGTTAATAGTGACCTAAATTTGGTAACACAATATATAACCAAAAGATGGAGGTATTCTTATACGCTCAGAAGGGTTTATAAAATACATTCGAACCACATACATGTACAAGCAAAACGGTGTTTTTTATATTCTGTTAAAAAAAGATGCATAATTTAAAAATTTCAATATATTTCTTAAATAAGGTATGTTAGGTTTTGCAATGATTCATATTCTTTAAAACCCCGATTAAAGAAAACAGTTTCTTAAAGCGATTAGGGGCAACTAAAAGGATTCAAAAGACACCTAATTCACTTAATTCTAAAACTTGTTACAATGTTTAAATTATCTATAAATACATTTAGTTTAAAAACTAAATTCTCTGACAAAATATGCTATTGTAAACTAAAGAAAGTTATGATGGCTAATTATAGTAATAAATTGTCGCTCTAAACACTTTCGTTAATTCTGGTTAAAACTTTGATATGCATCTCCTTAAATTTGATTTGTTATAGATAATTTATTACTTTTGAGATTCTGGTTTTCCACATATATAGTGATCATTATGGCTCTACAGTGAAACCATTACTGAAAATATAGAATTACATGTATAGAGAGAACATTGCAAAACTTTATTTTTTACTATAGTTATCATTTATATATCATCGTGTATAAGATGATATAAGATATGTGCATCAGGAAGGGAATTTAGGTGTGTATATATAATAAAAATTCAACTCACATAAATTTCAAAGAGTAATCACAGAGAAAACAAAATTAGAAGATGTATATTATACTATAATTACTTGCCGCACAAGTTTGAGCAAAAAAAGCTCAAAATATGTTCTTATATTCAAAGACGTTTCTGAAAATTGACAATGTAATTATAGATCAATCTAATAATTTTTATGTTATAATTTATTAAAGAAATTTTTATTGTATATAGCGCTTAATATAGATTTATGTATAAAATATTATTTTACTTTATAAATGATTTGTGATTATAAAGATGTATTATCTAAAATATAGAATACAAAGGTCTTTAACAGTGGAAAAAGAATTTAATGTTGAAAAAACCCCACTTAGTCTAGCGTTTTAAATCATTCAAAATTAAGCTTAAGGTTAAGGAGACTTGGACACAGAATCGAAATAAATATTTTCTAAAATGTTCTACAAGATAATGAAACCTAATCAACTGGTTCTCTTGTAAATATGACACGAGCTCTGTTATTGATATATGTTTACGTTTCACTAGGTTTGTTCAATTTCTTAAACTCTGCACACACCCTGACAATGTGTACAAGTAGTGAGTTGGTTTTGTGTTCTCACATTTCTACTATGAATTTTCTGGATTATAGTTTAAATATTTTTCGTTGATACCATTTCTGCTTTTCTTAAGTATTAAAGATAAAGTTTACTTTGCACATTATCAAAAAGAAAATACTGTATAACACCACACCCCCCCTACATGTATAATATGATAAATGAACTCCATACCAGAACGTAATACAATTTTATACATGAAAGGTTTAATATAAATTTAAAGAAGAGAACTTAATAATACACATTTTATATACAATAGTGAAGTCCTACATATTATTTGTTTTTTAAGTAATTTTGTCAAAAAAAAAAATAATACTGGCATTGTCATGGTATTTAACAATGTGGTCTTGTTTATAGATGACTGCATTGTACACAAAGGAAATGTTGTAAAGCAGCAAACACCCCGGACCTTCTCAGCTTCAAAAAAGTATACTGGAGAGTTTTATTCTTGAATCTGAATTTTATGATTTATAAATCATGCCATTTTAAAATCTTGAAATATCTAATATAGTCTATATTACTGCACGAAGGTGACCCAAAGAAATAAAGATCTACATAATCTATATTACAGTCAAAGAAAAGCATCTGTATAGGCTTGTTTCTCTGTAATCCATCTAGCTTCAGAATTAGTCAAATTCTTCTAGCATATAATGAGGATATAATTGCGTAACGTGTGTAACTGCGTAGGGTTCTCAGGAGATGAATATCCCTCTTACTCTACCTGAGTTTATGTTCTAATAATTTAATGTACAAATTAACACAATGTATTGTTGTGAGATGTGTATTGTTTTATTATGTATATAATTAGTAACATTAAGTTTCTTGAACATTCCAGAGTGGTCAACATGTTTGGTCATTTTATCTAGAACATTCTTAAATTTTGTGTATGTCTAGATTGTTCCAGTAATATCATGTTTTAACAATTTCTAGAATATTCTAGATTTATGATACTGTATAAATACCCTGTCAATTCGATGCATACAATAATTGTGAATACTTTGTCGTATAAGCACTATTGAGATATAACTGGGATATATTTTCATTGGGACATTGTGTGCAGCAACGGACACTCTGATGTATGTATTCTTAGATTCTTGCTAAGTTTGTACTTTATGTTTCATATACTTATTATATATTACTGTAAATAAATTATTGTTAAGTTTAAATTGTGTTATTGATCTTTGCTGGCATTTCGGGTAATTCTGACCCATAACAGAATTGGGGGCTCGTCCGGGATAAAGAATTTCTTGCACTTTTGCAGTTTATTGTCAGAATTTTGTTTATTGAACCGTTAAATTTGACTATAAGCCAGCAAAAATCAACATGGTATTTTCGGTCACAGACTTTCTTAGTTCACCAAGTGTTCAGGTTTTTGATACGTTAAAAAAGGATGACTTGATTGCATTAGGTTTGCATTTTGGGTTAGATGTTAAATCCTCTCAGAGAAAGCAAGACATTAGAATTAAGGTTGCAAACAAACTAGTAGAAGAAAACATCTTTGAAAAATACGATCTTCCAGAATATACAGTTAAATCAGAGTTAGGCTCTTACAAAATGGCAGAATATCAGTTTCAATTAGAGTTAGAGAAAATGCGATTAGAAAGAGAAAAATTAGAAAGAGAAGATCGAGAAAAAGAAAGAGAAGAGCGAGAAAGAGAAAGAGAAGAACGAGAGCGTGAACGAAAATTTGAATTAGACAAATTACTAGAGTAGCAGCAGAAAGAGAAGAGCGTGCAATGAACTTTGAATTAGAGAAATTAAAATTACAAAACCAACCAGAACCATCAGTTGTCAAAACTGAATTTGACGCAGCAAAAAATATCAGATTAGTTCCAAAATTTCAAGAAAAATCTGTAGACAAATATTTTCCCCAATTTGAAAAGGTCGCAGAGAATCTTAAATGGCCACGAAATGTTTGGTCAACAATGTTACAAAGTGTACTGGCTGGAAAAGCGGCTGAGGTATACTCTGCACTAGGGGTAGTTGAGAGTTCAGACTATGAGAAGGTCAAAGCAGCAATATTAAAAGCATATGAATTAGTACCTGAAGCGTATAGACAAAAGTTCAGAAAGTATAGAAAGTTTGATAATCAAACATTTGTTGAATTTTCACGAGAGAAAGAAGATTTATTCGATCATTGGTTTAGATCTAAGAATCTTGATAAAACTTTTGCTAATTTGCGCCAAGTCATCCTGGTAGAAGAGTTTAAGGAGTGTGTTCCTCAAGATTTGAAAACACATTTAGAAGATAAGAATGTGAAAACTCTTGAAGAGGCAGCAGTCATATCTGATACTTATGCTCTGTCTCATAAAAAGAATTTTGTTTCAAGATCTCAGACTAGCAGTAATTCTACCAATTCAGACACATATAAAAAGAGTGGTTCAGGGTCTCAGTCTTTCACAAGTTCCCAGTCTCCATCCCAAGGTGGTTTTAAGTCCGGTCCAGGACGTGTTGAAGGATCGTCTGGACTAGGGTCGCTTCCTACTTGTAGTTATTGTAAGAAAAAGGGTCATCTCATCAGTGAATGCTTTAAACTTAAGAGAAAAAATGATTTTGATAAAACTCAACCACATGCTTGTGCGGCAGTTAGAGGTGATAGAGAAGCCTTAGTTTCAATTTGTTCTGACACTCCTGATGTCCAGGGTTCACAGTCCAGTGCTATTGATTCTATGGAGGATTATAAGCCCTTTATGTCTCAGGGATTTGTCTCACTCGGTGACTCTAGCGAAATAAAACCTGTCCAGATTTTGAGAGATACTGGTGCTGCACAGACGTTATTGTTAGAGGGCGTGCTTCCTTTGTCTGAGCAGACTTCCACTGGTGGGTCAGTTTTATTACAGGGTGTGGAGCTAGGCGTCATTGATGTTCCCCTGCATAGAATTAGTTTGAAGTCAGATTTAGTTACTGGACCTGTTATCGTAGGTGTTCGACCTACTCTTCCCGTTCCAGGCATTTCTTTGTTGTTAGGCAACGATCTAGCTGGTGGAAAAGTTGTACCAGATCCTATAGTTTGTGAGAAGATCAATCCAGATGTCATGTATAATGATGAAGATGATGACATTTATCCAGCCTGTGCTGTTACTAGAGCGATGGCCAGAAGACGAGAAATGGAGGCAGACCATACTCAAGCATTTGACGAGACGAATTCCTCCGTTGAAATTGATTTGAATGACACTTTCTTATCTGACCTTGATGGCATTCAAACAAGCATGGAACCACACGATATCAAGAAGCAAGAGAAGAAAGAACTTTTACCAAAATTTGGTGGTGAGGATGATGAGTTGCATCCACTAGTTAGCCAAGGCAAGGACATCCTCAGCCGAGAACATTTACTCTCTGAACAACATAAAGACCCAGATATCATTCAACTTAGTAAGAGGGCACTTCCACCAGAAGAGGCTATTAAAGTTGGAGAATGCTTCTATATGAAAGATGGCATCCTTATGCGAAAATGGCGACCACCTGACGCTTCTCCAGATGAAGTGTGGCGTGTTGTTCACCAGATAGTGGTCCCAGCTGCTTATCATCGAGATGTCATGAGTTTAGCCCACGATATACCTATGGCTGGTCATTTAGGTATCAATAAGACTTATAATAGGATTTTGAGTCATTTTTATTGGCCTAAGCTAAGAAAGGATGTTTCGAAGTTTTGCAAGTCATGCCATGTCTGTCAGATGGTAGGTAAACCAAATCAGAAGATACCATCTGCTCCTCTCCAACCCATTCCAGCTTTTGAAGAACCGTTTAGTCGAGTGTTGGTGGATTGTGTAGGACCTTTGCCTAGGACCAGAACTGGAAACCAGTATTTACTTACCATTATGTGTACATCCACTCGATTTCCTGAAGCCATACCTCTAAGGAATATAAAGGCAAAGAGCATAGTTAAGGCCCTAACCAAGTTTTTCAGTTTTGTAGGAGCACCCAAGGCAATTCAGTCGGATCAAGGCTCAAATTTTATGTCGGGGTTGTTCCAGCAAGTCATGCATGAGTTGGGTATAAGGCAATATAGATCAACTGCTTATCATCCTGAGTCTCAGGGAGCGCTAGAACGTTTTCATCAAACCTTAAAAACAATGCTGAAGACCTATTGTTACCAGTATGAAAAAGACTGGGACGAAGGGGTTCATCTTGTGCTATTTGCTGCACGAGAAGCAGTCCAGGAGTCTCTTGGGCTCAGTCCTTTTGAATTGGTGTTCGGTCATACAGTTAGAGGTCCTTTGAAATTGCTGAAGGAAAAGTGGCTGACTGAGACTAGTGATCTTAATCTTTTAGATTATGTGTCTGATTTCAAAGAAAAACTTTACAATGCTTGTAAATTAGCACAAGAAAATTTGAAAAGTTCTCAGTTAAAAATGAAAATGTGGTATGACAAAGATGCTAGAAATAGGGTGTTTAAGCCAGGTGATAAGGTTCTTGTATTTTTACCTATTCCTGGTCATCCTTTACAGGCCAGATTTTATGGCCCTTATGAAATTGAAAGCAAGATTAGTGATGTAAACTATGTAGTTAAGACACCAGGTCGACGTAAAGAGAAACGGGTTTGTCACATTAACATGTTAAAAGAGTATTTTGAAAGGTGTGACCGAAATTCTGTAAAACCAGTTTCCACTTTAGCCAATGCTAAGACTGTTCAAAATTGTATTGAAAGTGATACGAGTGTAGAAATGAATGAGAAAGATTGTAATCAGAGTGTTCGTTTGAAAAACTCAGAAATTTTGGCTGATTTTGATGCCAAACTTGGACATTTGAACATTCATCAAAAAGAACAAGTTAAAAACTTGATGAATGAGTATCATCAAATCTTTTCGGATGTTCCAAAGAAAACTAATACAGCTTGTCATGATGTCATAGTGAGTGACGTTCTGCCTATCAAACAACATCCGTACCGTCTGAATCCAATAAAATTGCAGTACCTAAGAAGGGAAGTGCAGTACATGTTGGACAATGACATTGTTGAACCTAGTAAAAGTGATTGGAGCTCACCATGTATTCTTGTACCAAAACAAGACGGTTCGTACCGATTATGTACAGACTTTAGAAAGGTGAATTCTGTTACCAAAACTGATTCATACCCAATACCTAGAATCGATGACTGTATTGACAACATTGAAAACGCCAAATTTATCAGTAAATTTGACCTGTTGAAAGGCTACTGGCAAGTGCCGTTAACAGAAAGAGCAAAAGAAATATCTGCTTTTGCTACACCAGATGGACTTTACCAGTATAAAGTAATGCCTTTTGGCATGAAAAACGCACCGGCAACATTCCAAAGGATGATTCACTCCCTTCTTCAAGACCTTGAGGGATGCGAGGCCTACATTGATGATGTCGTCATATACAGCAACACATGGGACGAACATCTCCGAATCATGCGTGCTTTATTTGACATTTTAGCTAAAGCAAACTTAACTGTGAATCTTAAGAAGAGCGAATTTTGTCATGCTTATGTACAGTATTTAGGTCGTAAAGTAGGTCAAGGTTATGTTACACCCATAATGGCTAAAGTGGAAGCTATTGCAAAGTTCCCGATTCCTACAAACAAGAAAGAATTAATGAGGTTTTTGGGCATGGCTGGGTTTTACAGAAAATTTTGTCCAAATTTTTCCTCAGTTGTTAATCCACTTACAAATCTTTTACAAAAGAGGGTTAACTTTGAATGGTCAAAGGACTGTGAAAAATCCTTTCATAAAATCAAATCTGTCCTTATGAGCAACCCAGTTCTGTCAACTCCAGATTTTTCTAAGCAATTTAAGCTTACTATTGATGCTAGTGATGTTGGAATCGGGGCAGCTTTGTTTCAAGAACATAGTGATAATGTAGATAGAGTTGTTTCTTATTTTTCAAAGAAACTTACAAAATGTCAACAAAACTATTCCACCATTGAAAAGGAATGCCTTGCTTTGTTGTTAGCTTTACAGCATTTTGATGTTTATTTGAATGTTACTTTGCATCCAATTCTTGTATATACGGATCACAACCCCCTGACATATTTGCATAAATTGTCAAACAAGAATCAAAGACTGACTAGATGGAGTTTGTTGTTACAAGAATACAACATAACAATTAAGCATATCAAAGGCAAAGACAATGTTATTACAGACGCTTTGTCAAGAGTATCGTAAACATACTAGATTTTGTATTAATGTACAAAACTTTTATTTAAATAATATAAGTTTTCATTGACATTCAAACTTTTTTAAGGGGGGAGGTGTTGTGAGATGTGTATTGTTTTATTATGTATATAATTAGTAACATTAAGTTTCTTGAACATTCCAGAGTGGTCAACATGTTTGGTCATTTTATCTAGAACATTCTTAAATTTTGTGTATGTCTAGATTGTTCCAGTAATATCATGTTTTAACAATTGCTAGAATATTCTAGATTTATGATACTGTATAAATACCCTGTCAATTCGATGCATACAATAATTGTGAATACTTTGTCGTATAAGCACTATTGAGATATAACTGGGATATATTTTCATTGGGACATTGTGTGCAGCAACGGACACTCTGATGTATGTATTCTTAGATTCTTGCTAAGTTTGTACTTTATGTTTCATATACTTATCATATATTACTGTAAATAAATTATTGTTAAGTTTAAATTGTGTTATTGATCTTTGCTGGCATTTCGGGTAATTCTGACCCATAACAGTATATTAATATTTCTTAAATATATCTGTATATATTTAGTATATAATATATATGACTATACTACCGTGAGTAAACACAACTTGAAAAGCTTAGAATAAATTTAAAGTGGGATTAAAAAATTCCTTACGAGATAGCATTCCTACGTCGATACGATATATCCTGGAGAGCTTGAGATAAAAGATACTACAAGGTCTGACACAACTGTTTCATACATGGATACTTTACTTGAAAAAGACGTTAATGGTAATCTAACAACCAAGCTATATGATAAACGTGATGACTTTAAGTTTTCTATCATCAACTTCCCTTATTTATGCAGCAATATACCTTCATCACCTGCATACGGGTTGTATATGTCTCAGTTGATCAATACGCAAGAGCATGCTCTACGAATGAAAAATTTCTAAAACGAGGAAAATTATTGACAAGCAAGTTAATGATACAAGAATATCAGAAGTCTCATTTAGTAAGTAATCATTTTGTAAGTTCTATGGTCGATACTATGATCTTGTCAACAAATACAATTTATCATTAAGTCAAATGCTGACTGACGTTTTTTTTTTATATATACTAATTGTTAGTCCACTATTTATACATTGAATTGACGACGAATTTTTCAGGTAGTTTCCGACCAAGACAAGGAGCACACGGCGCGTGTTACCTGTCAGCAGGGGATGTTTACTCCTCCATGGCACCGGATCCCAGTTGAAACTTATCAGAAATTGATAATTACGGCAGATTTTCAGACTTTTAAAGCCTGACAGGAAAATCTTTTCGTATGGAAATTTAAGAATAAAACAGTTTAAAATCCTGCGTGCTTGCATCTATTACAGAAATCCTTCCGTTTCTGGTATATGTATGTGTGGTAAGTTACATGTACTAATATTGATATCTTCATCATTTGAAATGCATATAATATGTCTCAAATATGTATTCGGCGCACATGAAACCCGCGATAATTGAAAACTACATATATTCTATACTAGGAAAACTTGAATGCAATAGATCAATACCCATGGAAAGTTGGAAACTCACTTTTTATTGATGGAATTTGGACGGTTAAATAAACCAACATGTTCTGGCAAATGTTTAACCTTTAACCTTCGCCATAACTTTTTAACCGTGAAAGATAGATGTTTCATATTTGATATGCATACTCCACTAACTAAGCACTTTCAACTGATACCAAGGTCAATGACCTTGTGACCTTTATTATGACCTTGATGCTAAAAATAACTTTTTCGAATTTTTGCCATTACTTTTGAACCGTAGGAAACAGAGTCTGCATATTTGGTATGCATACTCTAATTAAGCTCTTTCAAATAACTCAAGGTCAATGACCTTGTGTCCTTGACTGTGACCTATATGCTAAAAATAGCTTTTTCAAACTAGAGAATTCATATTTGGTATGCTTACTCCACTAATTAAATGCTTTCAAATGACACCGAGGACAATGATCGTGTGACCTTGACTGTGACTTATATGCTAAAAATTGCTTTTTCGAACTTTGTTGCCGCCGGGCGCATAGTGTTTCACAAACACATCTTGTTTTTTTTATATTACAGACATGTTGTCTTGATGTTGATATATACATGTATGTGCTATCTAATTTCGATATATTGTTACTGAAAGCAGAATTATATCTACGGTCGATGACCTTTTCAGTAAATACAGTTTATCATTCAGTCAAATACTGACTAACGTTTTTCAAACTTATCATGAGATCATTATATACATGATGCATTGTGGACGGATTTTCCCGTTTCTTCGGATCCCGAACATGGCAAGGAGCACAGGGTGGTTGTGACCGGTCGGCAAGGAATACTCACTTCTCAATGGCACCTGATCCCACCCCAGATGTTCTGGAGGTCTGTGTTTGATCTACTCCTAATTTGTATTGTTCGATGGATTTTTTTTAACTTGAATACTGTACATTATTTTATGTATGTAACATAATTAAAACTAATGTGCATTTCATTTTGTCCATGCATGGCATAATTGATTCACAGTGTATTGCAATTGTATGACACTTATATAATTAATAAAGAAAGAAAAGGACTTAATTAATAACTTTAATCATTTTGATCAAATAGTATTAATAGCATATATTCAATTCTACAAACGAAGTACAATC
The DNA here is from genome assembly GCF_032062105.1 of Saccostrea cuccullata. Taxonomy (NCBI): domain Eukaryota; kingdom Metazoa; phylum Mollusca; class Bivalvia; order Ostreida; family Ostreidae; genus Saccostrea; species Saccostrea cuccullata. Next base: position 26,215 of record NW_026929240.1, on the reverse strand, counting down.
CCAATCTTCAGACTGAAAATATGTATTTACTATGAATTTCTTTTTGCAAGATTATTTATCTAAAAGTCCATAATTTGTTACAATAATCAACAAAAAGATATTTTGATTTAAGCTAAACAAGCAGTTACTTATCTTGGTTATATGTAGTGATATATGTATTCATTCCCATACCTTTTAATAAAATTAAGCTCAATGTTAGTTTAAATTTAAAAGTCATTCCATTTTTGAAGTTCGGATTCTAGTCTCTCAATGACTCTGTTAAGCGCTACTACATTTTCGTGAAGAACATTATTAGCCAAGTTGCTACTGTTATTGAAAATGCTCCCAATTTCGATAACGATACTGATTCCAGCAATGACACCACCCGCAATGGTAAAAACCTTTGAGGAAGTTGTTGCAACAGTTGTTGCCACAGACTCGACCGCATCAACTGCCCTGGATGTTCTAAATGCTTGCATTGTTGCCGACTTCATTGACATGTTCGTGATCGTTTTCACCAACGAGGCACTTTGCAGGCTTGTGCTTATAACGAAATAAGTCTGATTTATCAAACTTTCAAGACTCTCCATTTCGTTTTTGTGTTCTTTTAAAAGTCTTTCTGCCTCCTCACTTTTATTCTTGATAATTACATGAGCTGCTATGCCATGACTTATGCCTGCTATTCCCGATGCTGCACCAGTTGCTGCTCCTGCAATCGTCAATCCCAACGACGCTCCAAATGTAAAAGGTATAAGAGCTAATCCAGCGATTGTTAAACCTCCAGCAATTACCCCAGTTGAGGAATATGCTATATTTCCAATACGACGACGTCTCTCTTCTTCTTGAATTTCATCACGTAACTCCTTCAGTTTTTGAATTACTTCTCGTCTGGAAGCGAGAAAGCGTGTTAGTCTGTTCCGTACTAAGATGTCAGACATCTCTGGTGAATTCTAATGAACGGAACTGTGATGACCTAATACAAGCACCCATTTATATAACGATTACTGTCAACGATCAATAAAACATTTGACTTTGTTGTATGCAAATAGATGATGTAATATTTGATCACCCGCTATTTTTAAAGACAGATCAGTAAGTAAACTTGACTTTGAAGCTTGAGGTAGTATAAAGATGTACGAGGGTTGTTGAAAATTGTTATGAATTAAGTCATTTCACTTTTCAATGACTTTTTTTTTCTCTGAATGATTTCCTTTAAATAATCTCTTTTAATTGAAACACTTATTTATAACATGTTTATGTGACTCCTAATTGTTTTATAAAACACATTTTTGTACATGAATAATATTTACTTGAGAGGGACGTTAAATAACGACAATCAATCGATCAATCAACCAAACTTTGTATATCCTTATATCAACATGCTCTTGATTCCGCATATTCAGGTGTTACAAGCCTCACTTCTGTCTCTATTTTTCCAGCCCAGCACGTGATTTTTATTCAACGGGAATATCAATGAACCATGCCAGTAGATTTATGTAGAAATAAAATAAATTTACTATTTGTAATTTCATCTCGGACAAAGAAATTGGAAATATTAATTTATGATGTGACATGTATTATATCAAACGGCGTTGTTTAAACAAATTCTATCCTGAGATATTTGGCAGATATAACGTCAATGTAATGAGAAAAATGTTTAGTTCTTGAAATGAAATCTGATACAGTAACATCTATTGCTGGAGGATTGAGTCACCTATAATGTCTGGCACTATTTTCTCCCGCTGATAATGAATTATTTTCGATGCACAAGAAACATTGTAATTCAATTGTATATTTGTACAAGTGACAGTAATTTATGAGCCGGTATGTGGCCGATTACAGTTTTTAATATTTAATTTACATCCTTAATATAATTTATGTAAAACATCTGACACGGCAGACCCATGTTAGCAATTAAGTTTCTAAGTCCTGAAAATTCTTATCCGTGAGATTAAAGCAATTCTCGAAGAATTCTCTGTAAATTGATATGATTTTATAGGCTCGGCCGTCGGATGCTAAGATATGCGCACGGGTTCTCACGACTTTCACCATTCCCTCACGGAGCCTTGTCAGTGAACCCGCAAACAAAAATTCTACTGTAATTTTAATTGCCCTCCGTCCCGCCCCAACACCATCTATAATTAATGCCGTGTCAGCATAGTTATCTTTGAATGGTTTTGTATGATACAGAGTTGTTCACTTTTATGTTTATTTTGATAAAATATGTGAGATTGTGGTCTCTGTGAATTTTTATACCCCACCTTTGATATCTATTGATACAAAATTGATTGTATCTTTCAGTTGTTCAATTTTTCTGATTCTGCATTATATGTTTCTATGCACACATTCTGTGTTTTTTCATATAGTCATTAATTTTATAATTTAAATAAATGACATTTTTCAATTCAGAGAATCTTATTTTGTTTCTTCGTATCAAACAGGGTTAAACTATTGTCAGTGGATTTACATAGAAAATTTATTGACCGTGAGTCAGATTCATGTTAATTCTATTTAAAACCACAAATCAAAATTTGAAAGCTTTTCTTGCTTAAATTGAATTTTTAATAACAGACAACTTTAGATAAGCTTTAAATACATGTACAAAGACATCCAACATAGAGATACTAGTAATGAAACTAACATATACTGTATTTGGACCAATATCATTATTTTTACTTCTTATGATTACTTTCTATGTAAAGCAGCACATGAAACACATATACGGCCTATTCATCAAATTAAAAAAAAAGATAAATGATAAACAAAACAAAAAGGTCGTTTAATTTTTACTGAAAGGTGACGGATAGATGAAGAAACATCACTGAAAAACGACGGATAGGTCACTGAAAGATAAATGAAATGTTTTCTCTGAATGATGAATAAACGAATCTGAATTTTTATCTTAAAGATACCTAGTAACCTAGTACCTAGAAGAAGTAACTGACTGGCCACTGAAAAGTCACCAAAAGTGCCTTTCAGTTTTAACGGCAAATTCTTTTTCATCCCTTGAATAGTAGTTATCAATAAGTGCGTAAATAAAGAGATGGTTCTCCTAAGGGTGATTTTTTTTTCAGAGTACAATGAATAATGAGAAATTTCTAAGTTGACAAAGATTAAAGTTTGCAGTAGTAATTCATTTCAGTTTACTGATATCGATGTATTTTCGTGTTTCTTGTAACTGGTTCAAAATATAAGGAAAATGCGTGTGAAGTAATTCATAAATGTTTCTTTGCTTTGCAAGTGAAACAAAAGCATGTCTGGTAGTAAAGGGACACAACTGATACCCAAATTAATTCAGGCAACGTGTTTGTAATGCATTTTCTCTCTTTAAATAAGCACTCTAGTCATTTGAGAATTCAAGCAATTTATTACTATCAATTTCAGGGTATCTGTGTTTTAATTGGTATAAAATGATGTTTTCTTAAAACTGTGAAGGTTTAAGGGGGGGGGGGGGGGTGTCCGGCCACCTTTAATGCAATAAGAACAAAATGTAAACATTTCTTCAAATGGCTAAAATATATTATATTTTGATCATATTTCAAGTCCTTATGATAAAGATACAATAAATATGAATAATTGAATGCATGTTTTGTATATATAATCTAAAATTTTGCAGAAAAGGCTTTTGATGTGCTTTTTAGAACTGCGCAGCTACAGAATTCAGCAGAGCCTGAAAAAATCCAAAAAAATATGCAATGTGCATTAATGTTCTCTCTACAACCATTTGTTGAGAAAATGTCTCAATTTTGCACTTTTAAATGGTGATTTCAAGTTCAAAACAAGGTACTGTTAACGTTGTTTTCAAAATGAGTGTAAAGAACCATGAAAGTAGTTCATGGATAGCAACACGTGGTCTATTTTTAGCACATTTTTTTTCCCAGATCCTTCTTAATATGGAGGTACATAATAATCTTAAACAAGAGGTCCATGGGCCTTATAGGTCACCTGAGCATCATGCAAGAACTTTACAACGATTGACTTTGGTTAATGTTTTAAACTAGATGTCATGGCATTCACAATTTTGAAAGAGGCACCATTGCTAATCATAACTATACACTTAGCATGTTTAGTTTGGTTACTTAATACCCATAGGCAGGGTAGGGGAACAAAAAAATGCATTTCAACTAATCAGTATCATTCAGCAATAATCAGTAAAGTGCCCCTACCACACATGAACCCCTTGGCCCACACATATCACTATTTTGGAAAAGGCACCCTTGCTTATCAAAAATATTTGATTAATACAAAGGAGAAGATTTCAATCAATAAATTCATTCAGTATATAAGTAGAGCCCCCCCCCCCTCTATGGTACCCCTAACCTAGGGGCGTTGAAATTCACAATTCAGGAATAATGGCCCTTGCTCATCATAGCTATATAGGTAGTTCATCTGCTTAATACCCAGGAGCAGAGAAGAAGATTTTCAAACAATTTCTGCATTTTCTATACAACCAATAGAGCCCCGCCCTAACAACAGAACCCCTGACCCTGGGGTCATAAAAATCACAAAGGTATTCTTCAACATCATAACTTTGTACTTAATTATTTAATACCCAGGAACAGAGAAGAAATTTTTTAAAGAAATAATCTATTTTCACTATATAATCAATAAAGCCCCGCCCTAACACCAGAACCCTGACCCTGGGGCCATAAAAATTCACAATTTTGGAAGAGGCATTCTTGCTCATCATAACTATATACTTACTAGTGAGTTTATTTAATACTCAGTAGCAGAGAAGAAGATTTTCAAAGAATTAATGTATTTTCATTATATAATCAATAGAGCTCCACCCTAACACCAGAACCCCTGACCCCGGGACCATAAAATTCACAATTTTGGAAGAGGCATTCTTGTTCATCATAACTATATACTTAGTTCATTCGTTGAATACCCAGGAGCAGAGAAGAAGATTTTGAAACAATTTCTGCATTTTCTCTCTATAATCAATAGAGCCCCGCCCTAACACCAGAACCCCTGACCCTGGGGCCATAAAATTCACAATTTTGGAAGAGGCATTCTTGCTCATTATAACTTTATACTTAGTTAGTTTGTTAAATACCCAGCAGCAGAGAAGAAGATTTTCAAACAAATTCTGCATTTTCGCTCTATAATCAATAGAGCCCCACCCGAACACTAGAACCCCTGACCCTGGGGCCATAAAATTCACAATTTTGCAAAAGGCATTCTTCCTCATCATAACTATGTACTTAGTTTATTTTATACCCAGGAGCAGATTTTTAAAAGAAATAATGCATTTTCACTATATAATCAATATAGCCCCGCCCTAGCACTAGAACCCTTGACCCATGGGCCATGAATTTCACAATTTTGGTAGAGGACTCAATGGTTATTACAATCATGCTAACAGTCTCACTGCTTGATGTTCAGGATTAAAGAAGAAGATTTTTAAAGATTGCATTAATTTTAGTGGTTTTGGCCCCATCCCTAAAGCCCCAGGAGGGCAGGGATCATGAAAATCATAATTTTTGTTTCCCTTTATCAATAAATGCTTTATGGCAAATTTGGTTGAAATTGGTTGAGAGGTTGCAGAGAAGAAGCTGAAAATGTTCAAATGTTAACACACGACGAACGACGCACGACGACGGACGAAAACAGATAGCAATAGGTCACCTGAGTTTACTCAGGTGACCTAAAAAGGAGAAGAGAATTACAATGGAAAATGTTTCAAATAATATGAACACTTTTAAAAGGGGAATTATTTTATATTGTGACATAAAGTAATAAGTATTATTATCGAACATGTGTTAAATAGTGTACGTGTTGATATAAAAAAATCTTCAACTCTTTGTTTCCAGACAAGGAACAATGAGCACCATCAAAGTTAAAAATTAAGAATTTGTAAGTTTGTCACAGATACCAAAATTAGGATTATCACCAATGAAACACAAAGAAAATGAAACACATAAAATCGATATGAATGTCCTTGTTTCAGTATATACTACTGAGTATACTGTATCAAATAAACATTTATAATTTTTATCACATCGGAGCACCATTTCAAAAGGAAAAAAAATCATTCAGAGTGGGTTAGGAGATTTACTGAATAAAAAACATTTTTTTTTTCAATTTGCAAAATCGGCATTTTCAGAGTAAAGAAAAAAAATCTTTATGTGAGAATTTTAAACATATTTGTTGACGGAATAAAATGAAAAAAATATCGTGTAGTGGGATGAAAGAAAAAATGAGTTGGGCCATGTCTAGTCAGTAGGTCGGAAGAGAGGGCAACCAAACATCTATTTTTAAAAGTTGTCTAAACAATATAAGACTAGTATATGTTCCATTCACATACTTAGTGATGCAACATTTCGAAATCTTTGACACTATTTTGAAAAACAAACATAGGATTTGGGTGGGGGGAGGGGGGGGGGGGGTAGCCTTCCACTTTTTTCTTTTTTGCGAAGATAGACATAGCATAGGCAGTGGACCTTTCTTTGCAAACATTGTGCTCTCTTCTAAATTAAAAAAAAACAAAACAGCTCAATATATTTTATCAAACTTAGAATGTGGGTGAGAGCTTACAACTTTGTCAACATAATGAGACATGATGTGTTTTTATGCCCAAAACATTACTCCATACAATGTGTGGACCATCGAAAACAATCTCTAATTTCTGTGAAGTGCCTGAAGGAAATCCTATAACTGACTAATTTTTTTATCTAATTACTGAACAAAATTGAAATATGTACGAACTTTTCGAATGTAATACATGTAATTACAATGTGTTTTTCATGCATCGCATATTGTTTCACATTTTCAAATTAAAAATATAACCATTCTTCTTGCAGAGCCCCATTTGAAAATAACCTCTATCGCTACAGAAGAAAAGAGATCCACCATAAACACATATGTATATCTTTCCTGAGTTTCAAAGGAATCAACAAATTATCAAGACCTGTTCCATGGAAAATTTAATAAAATCATGTTAATAAACGCATCTATCCACAGAAGATATATACACATGTTAACCACGTGCTCAGTGGAATGATATGAACGAGAAAACTCGAGCGATAATTAGAACAGTTTTTCCCGATTTGCTGGGTGCCATGGGTTTAAAAATCGCGTTATTTCATTAATTAGACGATGCTATGCAACAAATAAAAGTAGTAAGATATATAACCTAAGGATGATTACTTAGTAATTTCCTGTCTTGATGTTCTTATGGTCGCATTTATTCTAAAAACAATGTTATTTGAACTATGTGTGACAGAGGAATGGCGTATGGAACACGTGGCCTCAGGAAGACTCCCATATGAAAAATCAAATTTTCAAAAATGATGGATAACGATAAGGAAAAGGCGAAACAAATGGTTGTAGCCATATTACAATGAACCGAACTGACGTTATTTTCAATGCATTTTTTATCTCGTGAATGCTGTAGCTGCACAGTTCTAACATGATTAACTTTCTCGTTCTTAAAACAAAATAAACTTAATTATTTCCTAATTTTGGTGTCAACAGTAGGTAATGAATGCATTTGCACTTTGAGTAACTTTGGGCTAGTTTGGAAGAGTATTAAGCGGATTCTTGGTATTTCTTATTTTACACCAGACTAGATCCAATATGGCTTGTATATTCCCCTTAAATAAATAATGTAAAGATATAAAAATCCATTCAATTTATTGGATCTGTTTTAATGAAGAGCTTACGATAAAATCAAATATATATGTAAATAGCAAATCCAGAATTTCATTTATTTTTATCTAGTATACTAGATCTTTTTCTCTTTCAGCATGATAAACGAATGGGCTTAAAATATGCAAACCAACCCTCTCAAAAAAAAAAAAAAGAAAAGAAAAAAAAAATCCAGACAATATTATCTAAATCTTTTTTATCTCTCTCTCTTTTTTAAATTGCGTATAAAGATATGTTTAAACATTACTCATATGATATACTGGCATACACTGAAGGATTTATTTTGGAAAATTGTCCTTGTAAAAGTAATAAAATGAGTATTTATCCGAAACATGATGCTATAAAACAATTGATTGTTTTAATGCAATACATCCAATACAATGGATCAGGTCCCAGGATCATGAACCAAACTTAGACTTAAGTCAATTTTTCAATCTAATATTAAATATTCATTATTTATTGAATAAATCTCTAATTTTGCGAATGACAACTCTTTTGTAAAACATTATTGTAAAACAGTTTGGTTTTGGTCTGTTTGACTTCTACAATATTTATGCATAACAGGAAGATTTTGACTTAAGCTTAAGATGCTTTATGATCCCGGGGCAGGATACTTAATGTACAATCAATATTATAAATCTAGTCTTAAGTATGTAAAATGTACTTCCTTCTAACAATCAGTCTTGAGTTGCATGGTAACTGGTGAAAAGATACAAACTACTTAAACATATATCTTAAAATGACAATAAACAGTCCTTGGACATAAGTAATCGACATTTATTTGTTATTTATCATTAATGGTGTCCCACCTTTTCTCAGCCGTGCTATTTACATTGTATAAAGAACACATCAGGAAAAAAATTGATAAGAATAAATGTCATAAATTATTGTAACTAGCATTGTAAGTACAGTTTTATCCCTACAATCTGTTCGACAAAATAGAAAAAGAGACAACAAGGACAATTCAATTAAAAAAATATTAGATAGAAATGAATGTCTAAGTATTATCCAATTCCAAATACCAAGGATGATTTTACACAACATTATAATATACATTGAAAAAATCGACATTATAGAAAGCAGATATGAAAGCACACCAAAGTTATTCTGCCCGAGGGAGAGAATTACTAATAAAAGCAACAGGAGGGAAAACTTCAAATACTAGTTAATTAATAGATTCTTGTAAACAAGGAAAGGGAAGTTTTTTTTTATTTGAATGAAAGCCGTAGAAAAAAAATAATATACATTGTATATGGAATTAACAATATTAACGACTTTAGATATTTATGGACTTAAGAGAAGCACCAGGGCTGTTTATGCCGTCGAAACTGTATCAACTAACATGGCATGGACTTACCTAAGAGTTTTCACCATTGCATATGGTGTCATTACTGGAAACGGTATGATCATAGAAATAAGAAAAATAAAATGTGGTCGTTAAATGATTTAGTGAATCAAGTTCTTCACAGAAAAGTGGTAGCTTTGAACTAAATCATTGCACTACTGGAATCTTAATAGGAGGAATGAATGGTGTATGATGTGCGAGGTACTTTTATTCATATCACATCTTGTTTACGCCTGAGATACAAATATAATCCATAGGGCCGAAGGTCCGAGGGCTGAGATTTGCCAAGGGCTAATAGGGATATGATGTGGAAAAGGGTATATATCTTACAGTGTATACGTTTATTACATACTAAGTATTAAAGTACAACATACACATCAACTTAAAAAAATCAAATAAATAAAACCACACATTTCTCAAATGTAAGTCCGATATTGAACTGACGTCAATGCAATCAATATAACTATAAACTAAGTCCGATATTAGGTCAAAACTGATATTCATCGTTGGATCAATATAGCGATGCTGATTCAAAATCTGTTCAAAATACCATATGCTGTTTCAACAGACATTTATATCTCAGTATATTGGTATTTCCAAAAATGAATATCTTAAAAATTAAATACACAAACAATTACATTTGTGAAGGTATAAATTATTATGTACCAGAATAAAAAAGAAGTTTTGCTTTGGAAGTCTTCTTTCTCCATTTTGTGTATACAGCTTTCTGTTTCCTGTACCTAAGAAAACCAAGAGTTCCATTTTCAATATTTATCTTTCACCGCTTCATGTATGTTTAGGCTCTCTAAAAGCTTAATATGCATTTAAATATAATTTTATTTTTTGAATTTGATTTTAAAAGTTATCAATGTATAAATTCAGTCCACTTGTGATTAGAGTTTAATAAAGTGTTATAATAATGTATTTTGTGATGTCACATGACGCACTTTGCTGATCACGTGATGGACACTCATTAATTAGCTTTAAAAGTTTTACAAGCAAAAAAAAAATCGTCTAAGTCTAAAATACTGTATTGTGAATGTGTATGTATGCGTGTATTTGGGAGAGGGGATAAGTGTTAGCTTCTTTTACATTCAAAGGAAGACTGCACTTATGCTGAATTCGGGTCTTTTTGTTCGCTTCTGTTCTTTTAAATCTTAACCTATTTTAACTATTTTTATATTAACTACAGTGGTCTGTCAATTAGACACATAGAATTATTATGTTTGAACAATAAATAGAAGGAAGCAGCACCCCACCCCCTCCCCCCAGGTCACATTTTTTGAAATATCTCTATGAGTTACAAGTACAGGTACAACTAATAGGTAATAAAGATTTGAATTGAGATAGTATAAATAGATTAAGCTATCATTAGCTGAATAACAGGAGCTGGCAAAAGTCATTTTAAGTTGTACGATTTTATGTTTTCTTGGTTGTACCATAGCACACAGAATCGTTGCTGATAGTCAAAAAAGTGATGTGCACACTTCAGATCGTTCAGTTTGACTCAGATCGTTTATTTTGACACTTTTGTTTGATGAAGAACTTCGAATCGCAAAACATCTATGAATTAAAATGTTTTTATGTTGTTTATTGTCTTTTGAGTATTTTTCACTCAAATGGAGTCGCCACCACTTGCAAATTTTGTCCTATAATGGGCATTTAGGGCCATTGAGCAATGAGGGGTACTTTCCATGCCAGCTCCCACCGCGACACAGGCGACGATCCAAGAATCCAAAAAATCCAAGAATTGCAAATGTGCCATTTGCCGATTTGTACTTCATATTCTTTTTTTTTGAAGTTCAGATATACCCGATATATACAGGGAAGTGAATTGCTTTATACAAGAATTTTCCAGTTTCTGCATTCAGTTCTAATTTTCGAATGCCGAAGGTTTCTGTTTGCAAATGGTTAGAAATGTTAATTTTGAAAAATAAATTTACATATTTTTCCAAATAAGTCCATATATATGCTTCTACAATAAAAGAGAAAACAAATTAAATCAGGTATATCACAACCATCCCACTTCATTGGAAAAACTAAATACTTTGTTATGGTCATCTTTCTAAAAAAAATTGAGGTCGTACTACAGCTTTATTTCCTTACGTTAAGGTTAGTTTTGATAATCAGTAGTAAGTATTCATTTGCGTACATTCAATTTTCGGCGATATTTACACAGATATGCTGACAAATGTTTTAAATCTTGAGTGAATGATTTCAACCGATCTGCTCAGCCGACATGGTTTGATGACCGTAATATATATTACGGTCATCAGCTTTCCTACGGTGAACATCTGTTGTTACATACAATGCACAAAATTTGCATAAATATGACGGACCTTGACTTTAAGAAACTGGAACAAAACTGGAATAAAACCATTTCTTTTTTCTTCTTAATCTTTTCTTTGACCATGTTGCAGAATGCTGACGTTTTAGTCTCTTTTATTTATTTTCAAAAAATATTCGAATAGATTGTAGAAAATTTTTTTCATGTACAAGTATAATTTCATTTTGTTCAAAATCTTATTCGTGAAAAGAAGAAAAAAATTGCTGCGGCCTTCGACTCTACATTTTTATAAATAGACATTTTATTTTTACCTCAGTCTGTAAATTTTTGCAAATTTTGGCTCAAAAAAGTGATTTAATTCTGTACGCGTTAATATTTTGCAAATTGAGCATGTCCGTGTAATTGAAAATCATCAAAGGCAAAATTCCACATCCCTGATCATAGGCATGCATTTTGAATGCGTTTACATACAAATAAATGTGTTTGACAACCCGATGTTTAAGAAAATAAAATAAGGCCGGAGTTTTCATACTGATTTTGCCAATAGAATTAAGTTGTTTTTACCTGATCAATACTCCAGTATTAAGGGCTCAGGATGGATGTGGCCGGATGGCGGAGAATGCTTGCTCCTACTAGACACCATATCCCACATATGGAATTTCCTTATAATCGTACTATATACCCATGTCACCCTTTTTTTTAGTTGTTTAAAGATTTTGTGGACGAATGTTCGTCATCTTTACAATTCAAATTTGATGAAATAAAGTAAAAAGTCTTCTGCATGAATAAAAAAAAATCATACAATCCATGTGGTGTGAAAATTAAATCTGATACATTGATCTACTTAAAGGAACTGAAACTACATGTCAATAAGCATCACTTTAACATTATTATTGGTATATAGGATTTAGTAATGGCAAGGACAACAGGGAAAGATAATTAAAAATTAGCTTAAAGATTAGGTATATGTCCATTGATAGGAGAGGAGTAGATAGCTCCAAGCTTCCAGTTCCCTGTCTGAATAAGTCTGTCGATGGACTTTTCACTATTTACTCTGTATACAATGTTTTCACTGCAATCTGTGTAAAGAAGTTCTCCCTCTGTGGTGACTGTGTGGTAACTTCGGATATCCCACAAACTGGTTGATATTTTTTGAAAAATGTTTCCTTCCATATCAAACTGAGCGAGACTTCCCAAGTTATCACTGGCCCAAAATCTATTGGGAGGCAAGAGAGACAAATGGAAATTGTATTTCTTTATTGTTATTTCACTTATTTTTGTGACAGATGAAAGTTTAAACCTTTCCGATGACTGTTTTTCAATTTTACCAAACTGTTTTGCTATTTCTTTTTTTATTTAGTGTACCTAGTTTTAGAATTGGCAGTTTGGGTTCAGCTTTTTTAGGTATCTTCAGGGTGGCTAATGATATGTCTAAATGGAATTTCATAAGTTCAGTATGTTTTACTGAGGACAATTTACTCTTATAGTCTGTAGTTATTTTTTCCAGGATTTTCATATAGTCCTCTGTTTTCTTCTGATGTTCATTAATATCATTTAGTACAGAGTTCTCGATCACATCAAGTTTTTTATTATTATCACTTAATAAACTGTCAACAACCTTCTTTAGTTCATCTGCTCTCTTCTTCATGAAGAATCTTAATTTGGTAATTTTTTTCACGGCATTTTTTCTCATTGATTCAACATCATTTTTAGCCCCAGGAATGACAGTATTCCAGATCTTGCTTATTTTTTTCTGACATTGCTGTAGAATGTCATTGTAGATGGTTTCAAGGTCAGTGACTGCATGACCACTGTGATCTTGAGCAAAGCATGTAGAACAAAGAGGATCCTGGCAAAACGTACAGTAGATATCTATGTCATTGGTGGGATGGATCCTGCATTTCTCTGAAGGAAGTTTTCTTTTTCTCTCTTGATAGAGGACAATCTCATGTTGTTTTTTTCCCTTCAAATGTGCCTCTCTGCAATGGTCACATAATGGTTGATGACATTTATTACAATAAAACTCGGAGAAGTTCCTACAGGATTCTGTGTCACACTCAATAAAGTGCTGGGCTGTATCAGGTACTTCATCCATTATTGTTGGTCAAAACTCTAAAATACATTTATTTTTATCAGAGTGCAAGTACATGTAAGGCATTTATAACATGGTGAATAACTAGCTTACAGCACACACTATATGTATTCTACATCTAAAAGAGAAATAAATAACTTAATTTTTTAGGACCCACAAGGATTTGTGGGTGACCTTTAGTAATCATTCTGTCTGTCTGTCTGTCCATCAGTCATTCTTCCGTCCACAATTTTTCTGTTTTAGCTCACCTGAACCAAGGGCTCAAGTGTGCTTTTCTGAACAAAATTTGTCCAAAGTCTGTCTTTAAAGATCTTCTCAAGAACAGCAAAGCCATGATTAGTCATATTTATATAAAACAATCCTCAGGATTCAAATCATAACCCCAGAGCTAAGGTGGGGACATAGTGGGCGATCAAAGTTTTACATAGGAAATATTCTTTAAAAATCTTTTTAAGAACAGCAACAGATTGTTCATATTTATATTGAAGAATTTTCATCGAGTATCGAGTTTGTTCAAATTCTGACCCCCAAGGGTAGGGTAGCATCACAGTGGGCGATCGAACTTTTACATAGAAATGCATAGGCAAAATTCTTTAAAAATGTTTTTTTTTAAGAACAACAAAGCTATGGTTCGTTATATTTATATGGAAGATTAGTGTAGATTCAAGTTCGTTCAAATCATGACCCTTGGGGGTAGGGTGGGGACATAATCAAAGTTAAAATGGAAAAAAATAAAATTAGAGGTAGGTCGGGACCACTTATGCGCTTAAGCTTTTCAATACTTAACTGAGTTTTGATTTTTTTTCTAGCCATAGTGCTTAAATGAGTGATGTGGCCCATGGACCACTTCTTTTCTAATAACATTTTGATGGTTCACGAATGAAGTTTAAATTTGGCATGTAGGTTGAATAGGCAGTAAGACATATTTTGATACTACATGTACATGTTCTAATTAAGTTTGGTTCTTTATGTCATCTTGTTTGCAGATGGGACAGTTTTAAACTGTGAAAGCTACAATGAGCCCCTTGGAATTAATTATTTTTCCTCTTGAAGAAAATCGAAAGCATTATCCTTATCTGTTAACTAATTAACATCTCTGTCTGTATTTAAAATTTGTTTTGAAGTTAAGGTCAATTCTGAATGATTTTTACATTTTCTGAAATTTGGATTTAATTTAGGTTCATACTTTATTTTAGTTTAAATGTCGTACAAAATGAATAATAGTAAATGTACATGATTATATGATTTTATTGAATTCTAAATACATTATTTTTACCTGTCACTATACAAACAATTAATATCTATATCTTTGTGTGCAACAGATGATTGTTTTGAAGTACAGGCAAGCCAAGGTGATATTTACATTCACTGAAGGCTAGCATTTTATAATACACATGCTTCATATACTTTAATATTGTTTGAATATAAATTTATTTGACCTATTATAAGATATGATCGACGCTTTCTACTGCCTTGTGTTATTGGATATGTAAGACTTATCTTAAAGTTTCTTAAATACTATGCTATTGATTATTCTTCTCTTTATATTTTACAATTTTTATAATCAAGAAAATTCTCATTCTGAATAGTCAGCCATCTTCTTACCTTTCTTTTCTTTTATCTTGCCTTTTCACAATACTTTTAAATTACCAGTCATGATAAGTGTCAGCCATTTGTAATGTATGATGACGTGTATCCAGGAAGAACGCACTTTACTTTCTGTTTCAAACAAAAACATTTAAATTCCCATGCCGAGTAAGCATAGTTGCAGAAAAGAGAAAAATGGAGCTAAAATACCATGCAGTTATTTAAAAATTAACAGTCTTGAGTGTAGTGTGAAAAGGTTAACATAATATTTATCAATTTTGGTTGGTTCTTCAGAAATATTTATCATTCTAAAGTTTTATATAAAAAAGTTGCACATTTGAATATACATGTATTTTGTGCTCATATATTCTTAATAAACAAAGGAATTCATGCATTCTAGGTAGAGTTCAATGAAAACTCTAGCTGTGCAATAATCTGTCTTACTAAATTGTCTTACTAAAATTGCCAAGAAAAAAAAAATCTGAAACGTTGAAAAACATAATTTGACAAAGGTTATAATTATACACAATATCACAATTATGTGGCAAGTCCTTTGATGAAGTATGAAGTATTACTTAATAAATCTCAACACATGATTGTACAAAAGGAAATGAACCTAAACATATTTATGTGTCCTTAAATTGTACTTGTATGACATAATCTTCAGCTTGAAATGCAGCTGGAGATAAAAAAGTTCTGTTGAATTTTGTTTATCATTAATATTACGGGGTCCAGAAAGTCTTCCTACAGTAATGACATAATCTTCAGCTTGAAATTCAGCTAGAGGTAATAAAAAAAGTTCTGTTGATTTTTTATCATTATAACAGGGTCCAGAAAGTCTTCTTTAGGTAGTCCGCCTAAGTCAGACCGCCTACCACCTGATGTGTGGAGAATCTGAGAAATCATCACAAGACAAACATTTGATGTACTCCTTAGAAACTTAAAAACAAGGCTACACAAATTATATATATCCTGTCACAGCACACCTGGTCTCAAGGTGCTGTACTCTATAATTGGGATATCAAAATTAGGTCAGTCTAATCAAGGTTTAAATATAACCGTAAACTGTATTGCACAAGCTTGTTCATACATCTAAAGCAGATTTATTTCAGGCTAACTTTTATCAAAATCAGTCATGGTTTTGATCTCATTATTAAAAGAAAAAGAAGTTTAATATAATGCGATTGATTTTCCTCAAAATGGAAATTGTTTAAATTAATTTCTATCTCATATCTCTTAACATTGAAAAAAATGAGAGGAAAAGTCAAAGACACAAGAATCGAATTTTTTTGATGATAAATATTTTTAAAAAAAATACAAAAACATTTATTGCTTTATCAGGAAACTGTTGAGAGGGCATATCGTCCAAGTGATTGTATCCATACTTCACTCCACTGTGACAATGTTCAAAACAAAGGAATCAGAGCACATCTACAAACAGTGTCAAAGTTTGTCATATACTTCCAAAACAAAGATCCCCATCAAGGAGACAGTGAACAAATAACCCAAACCAAAAAAGAAATGTCATGTGTGGATCGAGTTATTGGGACTGATCTTTTTATATTCAGGGAGTGTTTGAATGAAATCCTTGCAGTATCCGATTATGAGACTGATATGAGTACAGCAGGGAGACACTAGGTGTGTGTAGGTCTACTGGGCATGCTCCTCCACAAACCAAGGTCTCCTGTTGATCACGTAGTCAAAACACGGATAAAACTTCAGCTAAAGCGACGTTTACGGGATGTAAAATAAGAACAAATGTACATATCAAAATATGTACAGAAATGTTTAAAAAAAATTCTGGAATTTGCATTAAGCTATTGATTATTAATTTTATCTTTCAAAATTAGATAAAGTTTTAAAGTATGTTAAAAAATTTTGTTTGATTTGATTTTTTCAATAGTTGGAGGAGATCAATACAGAAATTGAGGTCAAGGTCATCCATCTCAGACAAATGACAGGTCTATGCCTGCTGGATACGCCATCCCACCTACAACATCCTTTGATCCCTCACTTGATTGACAGGAGGGAGAAGTTATAGATACAGATGGTAGCCTTACAGTCCCAGCAGGCACACGTGTACAGACCAAGCACCTGTCAGGTGAATTGCTGTAAATTTCAGGTTCAATAAGATGGCTTTAACTTATTGAAACTATTAGTGTTAGAAACAATTTTGATGTGAAAATTCATGTGAAAATTTTATCAGTTTCCCTGTCAGTTGTCTTACTTTACTGCGAAATTCGTTGCTTTCTTTCAGTACAAACAACTGCTGAACATGATAAGTTACTTTTTCAGTATCAAAGGATCTGCCACTCACACAATTCAGCTAATGGAAAAGTTATTAAGAGTTTGTAAATTTGGAGAACTATCCAATGAGATTGCAGAAGAGAGGACCTGGCAGAAAACTCACCAGCGATAAGTCAGTTCCCTGGAGGAGGAGATTCTTTTATAGAGAAACATCACCACACTTTTCATAGTCGCCCTCCAACAGGTGAGTGATTATAAAGGTTAAACCTGCTAGTAACAGGTAAGTTAAATTGAAGGCATCATCATTGTAAACTGGTGTTTTTACGACCTCTGTTTCCACAACTGGGACTGCCAGCTGCAAGGTTTATAATTATGAATGAAAGCCTGAATATTTTTAAATAGGCATGAGATTCAATCTAGAAGTTAGACGTGTGATCATGTAAAAAGCCCTTTTAGGATTTTAAGTGTAAAAAAAACATGACATCATATTTGTTTCAGGTGAGATGTGGGGTGAGGCTTATAGCTGGCTGTGCAACAGAGGAATACAGTGCACAACATCTAACAGAGGGGCTGAAAGAGATCAGTCAGGTAGAAGTTCTTTTTTTCTAATGACAGTTTTGATAACATGATACATTCTCTCATAAATCAAAAATATGTTTTCTTGTATAGTGTGCGTTTAATTAGAATTTTCTCGGAAATATGATGGAAGTGTGTGATTTTTCTCTCTAAAGGTCCATTTGACAATACATGTAGGTCGCATCAGGGAAGCAGCGCAGCTTTTAACAAATTTATCTGTTTTTCCACCATCACAATTTTGATGGTTTAAAGTACAAAACTGCATTTCTTTCATTTAATATAGTTTAAGTTTACAAATCGTTGCAAAAAATGTATAGGTCGCCATATTATTTAGGATAGGAGACATGAATAAAAAGAAGTGTATGTTAACATAAAAAATCATACTTTTCTATAAATTATTGGTATATAGGATTTAAAACACTAGAGAACATAACTTCAAAAATGAATGTTAATTTGTGTACTCTTTTGTTTATATCAAGTTCACGCTGACAGGAATATCAAGCATGCACAATACAGTAAATAAAATATTTATTAGTATTTTGGTTTTTGTAGATATTTATACACAGAAATAGTAGAACTCCCAACCCAGAGATTGTGTTGATCATCAATACAGAGAGCACAGGGGAATGGTGGGCATTGTTCTGATGTGAATAGGAGAAAAAGAGACTGACCATTAATGTCCAGCAGGTGGACATTAAAACATTTCATATTCAATTTAAATATAAAATAGCTATTACACAACAAAATGTGTCCCACAACATCTGTACAGACGCCAGAGGGCCGGAATCCAGACTGAGAGTGGTGACCAGAGTAAGAGAAGCGATACTCTCCCGGTGCCGTCACCATCACTACCTTACCGGCACTGCTATCAGATGCACATACGTCACCATTGATGTTTTCTGTGATGTAGTGAGTTTGTCCTTTACCATCTCAATGTATGTCATGTAACTTCCTTCCTTCTCTGTTGTACCTAGTTATTTGGATTTCTTTCCAGCCAAACCAGTATGTGTCCATTGATAGGAGAGGAATAGATGGCTCCAGGTTTCCAGCTCCAAGTCTAAATAAGTTTGTTGATGGACATGTCACTAGTAACTCTGCATACAGTGTTTTTACTGTTATCTGTGTAAAGAAGTTCTCCATTTTTTGTGACTGTGTGGTTACTTTGGATATTTCTAAAACTGGTAGATATTTTGTGTAAAATGTTTCCTTCCATATCATACTGAATGAGATTCCCCATGCTATCAACAGCCCAGAATTTATCAGGGGGCAGGAAAGACAAATGGAAAGCATATTCCTGAATATTTACCTCAGTTACTTTTATGACAGGAGTAAGCTTAATTATTTCAGGTGAATCTATTTCAATTTCACCGAACTGTTTGTCCTCTTTATTTAGTGTTCTTAGTCTGAAAATTGGCAGTTTGGGTTTAACTATCTTAGGCATCCTCAAGGTAGCTATTGAAATATATGTATGGAATTCCATGAGTTCAGTTAAGTTCAATGACAACATATTACGCTCATAGTTTATAATAATTTCTTCTAGGTAATTTATGAAATCGTCTATTATTTTCTGTTGTTTAACCATATCACTTTGTAGAGAATTCTCAATTTCATCCAGTTTTTTGTTATTTTTGTTAAGTACACTAGTAATATAAACCACCTTTTTCAGTTCATCTGCTCTCTTCTTCATGGAATCTCTTAAATTGGCGATTTCTTTCTCGGCATTATTTCTCGTTGATTCAACATTATTTTTAACCCCAGGAATGACTTCTTTCCAGATCTCAGTTATTTCCGTCTGGATATTATGTAGAAAATAATTGTAGATGGTTTCAAGGTCACTGATTTCATGATCACTGTGATGTTGGGCAAAACATGTAGGACAGATAGGATCATAACAATCGTCACAGAAGACATGTAGTTCTCCTGTGGGGTGGATCCAGCATCCCTCTGATGGAACTTTTCTTTTTTTCTCGTGATAGGGGACAATTTTGTGTTCTTTGTTCTGCTTTAGATGGCGCTGTTTGCATTTGTCACAAATTCGCTTATGGCAGGTACTACAATAAAACTCAGAGAAGTTCCTACAAGATTTCAAGTCACACTCTATAAAATGTTGGGCTGTATTTGGAACTTGGTCCATTTTTTGTTGTTTCAAACTCTAAAAAAATATTGATTATCAGAGTGTAGGTAAGACACATACACTAATAATACAAGTGTAGCTTTTAATTACAACGCGTTCTATACTAATTAAAGTATTAATTGTTCTCAGTAAATAAATCTTTTGCACAATACCTTACCTGTAATGATAAGTGTCAGCCATTTGTAATGTATGATGTATATCCAGGTAGAGTGGTATAATTTACTTCCTGCTATAAACAAAATAACACACTGCGATCGGGATACCGTACATAGCTCAGATGAGCCAAATGACAAAAATATTTAAATCACCATGCATTCTTTGCATCAGTGCAGAAGTTGAATAACAAGAGAATAAATCGGCTAGAACATCACACAGTTGCTGTAATTTAAATAACAGAAGAGAAGTGTGAAAATATATACCAGTAATGTTAAACGATCTTAGTTCTTTAGAAATGCTTATCAAGGAAGAGTGAAAATAGTTTTAAATGAAACTGGTCCTTGAAAAATGTTTATCAATAAAAAAAACATTTATCTTAATAAGAAGCTGTTCAAATATTATCCTTGATTATGCTAATGTATTGTTCTTAAACTGAGGAATCTCTGCACTCAAGATAGACATCACTCAAAAGAAATATTATAAGTTGAAGAAGTTTCATCATTGAAAACAGATTGTCATCAAGTGAGTAAGGTTGTAAAGGATCAATTAGAAAAAGTGTTTTTGATACATGTATCTGAATTCTGTGTATTTTTCATAAGAGAAATATTGTTTCAAGGGGGTAAGAAAAGGCATTCAAATGTTAATATATTATTGTTTGCTCTTTATCCTCTGATATGACATTATCTTAAGCTTGACTGGCAGTAAGGGCTCAAAACATTTTGATAATTATTGTTAATCATTAATGATACAGGGTCCAGAAAGTCTTCACAAGGCAGTACTATGTCAGACCTGATGTGTGGAGAATCTGATGTAACACAGAAATCATCACAAAACAGACATCTTACTGTTGATGAACCCCTAAAAAGCTTAATTTACAAGGCCACACAGTACCGTATTTTATTATATGCGTACAAGTATATTAAACATGAAGAAATATCATTTATAACTTTTAAAACTTTCATGAAATAAATAGTTGATATCTTGAATTACATGTAGCGCTTTACTGGATCAAAAAATATTGCAAATTGGCAAAAAAAGTTCGCAACAGTTCGCCTTTTCGGATTTTTGTGAGTCTTAGGATATCATACCCGCATTAATTATAATCTTATCTGTTAAATATGTACTCATTATTATTATAACTATCATTTTGTCTTAGACCTATAATTACTCACATTTCATGATTATTATCTTGCCAGTCAATTTGGGCGCATTATTATAATTTTTCGCATATAGATTATAATCTTACGGCGCCGCTGGAGGGCCAGGTAAAAAAAAATAATTTTATTAGTTCGGAAAAATTAGAAATTTGTTCGAACGAATTAGATATTCGTTCGGACAAATTAAAAATTCGTTCGGACAAATTAAAAATTCGTTCGGTCGAATTAGAAATTTGTTCGGACAAAATAAGTTATTTGTTCGGACAAATTAGAAATTCATTCGGACAAATTAGAAATTTGTTCGGACAAATTAGAAATTCGTTCGGACAAATTAGTTATTTGTACGAACGAATTAGTTATCTGTACGGACAAATTAGTTATTTGTTCGGACAGATTAGAGAAAATATGTACAACTGTCAGGACACCGCGATTAATGTGCAATTTGCACCAAGACGTTTCATTCTATATGTTCAATTCTTTGCAAAATAACTTTAATGAACAACATCATCAATAAATATTTTGAAGATAAGTCGTTTTAATGTTGATCTCTTTCTTATAATTTTATGTACATATTCACTACCCTGCATTTATTAATCATGACAGTCATGTGAATGATTTTTGAAATACATTTATGATATATATGTCGCCGATATGTGGCTGAAATATTGCCAATTCGGCGTAAAACATACAATAAATCAATCTGGTACATATGCGGTTTATAAAATGAAAAAAAGTCCCCATTGAGTTTTTAATTTAATATTCCTTTTGTGAATTAAGAAAAGTTCACAAAAATGAGAGCTTGTTCGTATTAATCCCAGGTTGTTCCTATGACTCGCGAGCCAGTGAATTAAGATGTCAACCGGTCAATCTGGTATATTCCCTAGTCTGTTTATTTACAAAGCATATTATAGCCACCTTCCTTTATTGGAGAGGTACATGTAGTCGAACAAACTATTTAATTTCACTTTCAGCATTTCTTAATTTTGTTCATACGCTTTTACAGTTGAGTACCAGTTCGAAAGTTTGATAGGCCAATGGCTCACTTAAAAGGGGAATTATGAAACCAACCCCTTTTATGGGGAAAATAAATCATGAATGAATAAATGTCAAAATATTTTCAAGTAACAACCCCCTCCCCTCCTCTATTTAAAAACGATCGATTGTCTTAATCATTTAGAAGCTTAACTTGCATTAAATTATGATGTGTTTTTAAATTTTACTGCACTTTCTAGGAACGTACATGTAATCATCTTTTTTTTTTTTTTATCCTTTTCCCGAAAAGGGGCGTGTGTTTAATTTGGTCAATATTATGCCTGCATGTTTTAATTCATGCACTTTTCTGATATTTAAATATAAAATAAAATTTATATAGAAACTTAATAATAATTTTTAACTATCTAAGAAAGAATCCATTGGAGATGAACTTGTGAGATTCCCTCCTTTCGTTCCTTTATCAAACTACTTTAATGTGGGAACAGCGGTATAGAAGCAAAACTACAAATGTCCTAGCTAGTAAGCCCCACCTTAAAAAAATTTAGACCCATCGAATAAGAGGCTTGATATTTTGAGTCCGAAGTTTATCTAATAATAATATAATACGATACCGTCACGTAGCATCCTTTTTGAAAGTGGGGGGGGGGGTCTGAGAAAAAAAATACTTATCTAAAAAGTTTACAAGCCAAAAAAAAAAGGACCCAGGAAAAGTTGCCCAAAGTTGACAGTCCTATTTCATGGGGGTGGGGGGGGGGCTTACTTTTTCAATGCCAATTTTTTCCCGTACCAATTGCCTGCAGTATGAATAAAACCTTAAGGGGTGGATCTCATCTTTTCAAAGAAGCGGTAACTGACCATTGGCACCCCAGTGTTAACAAAATTAACACCACAAGCAAAAGTTTGTCTGGTAGAACCAGATGCTGTTTATTTATAACAAATCTTATGAGTTTGTCAGGGATGGGAGTGAAAAGATGTTTGATAAGAAATAACTGACCCTTTGAATTTACTAGTGGGCTCTCAGTTAATATACTTTCAGAATTGCAGACTTTAGGCCTATAATATATACCGGTATAGAACCATTATTTCCGAATATTTACAATCAACATAGCCGACTTAAATAGCACATGTATAGTTGCAACATATGTATGTCATGGCCCAAAGAGCTATTTATGTATTAAAAAGGGATGAATCCTCCTGAATAGACAAATTATATATCTCTCTATACAAGATAATTTGTTCAAACATCTAATTTGTCCGAACAAATATCAAATCCGTCCGAACAAATAACTAATTCGTCCGAACGAATTTCTAATTCGTTCGAACGAATTTCTAATTCGTCCGAACAAATAACTAATTTCTCCGAACAAATTTCTAATTCGTCCGAACGAATATTTTATTCGCCCGAACAAATATCTAATTTTTCCGAACTAATAAAATTATATTTCCGAAAAAAATTCTGATTCGTCCGAACGAATTTCGGATTTGTCCGAACGAATTTTGGATTTGTCCGAACGAGTAACTAAGTCGTCCGAACGAATTTCTAATTTGTCCAAACGAATATCTAATTCTTCCCAACGAATTTCTAATTTCTCCGAACAAATATCTAATTTGTCCGAACAAATATCTTATTTGTCCGAACAAATTTCTAATTCGTAAACGAATTTCTAATTTGTGCGAACGAATATATAATTCGTCAGAACAAATAAATTTTTTTCCCGGCCCTCCAGCGGCGCCGTATAATCTTGTCAGTCGATGTTTATACACATATTTTTTTGCCTTAATAAGTAGATTACTGTAATCGAGATGAAGTTCTTATTTCAAAACTGGGAAACCATCTTTCGTCACACACATTCAATACGATACATGTAAATAAATCTATCTAAGCAAAATTGTTCTCTTTCAGTGTACATGTAGATACAAATGCGTCACTACCGGGAGAAATATTTGACAATTACTAATTTGTGTTCTTTTTGTAAAAATAACTTTCTAGGACTTTGTGATTTTTTTTATCGGACTTCATTAATCTCATAGCTTGTACCAATTTATTTTGGTGTTTTTAATTTTAAGAATGTTTAAATGCAGGAAAATACAATGTAATGATATGTTTTGACATTGTTAATCATTGAAACAGCTCATTTTCTATGTAATGACATTTTGTCAGTTAAAGCAATAAAAAATTGAACATATAGAACATATCGAACATATAGAATGAAATTGATATCACTTGCAGACACCTAACGTGTTGATCGTGTAAGCACCACCCTCACATTTCTTTTTAATAAGGTTCAAAAATATCTTGGCAAAATGATTAAGAAATGTCACTGATAATTTTTTCATCAAATCTTTCTATCTTCACTTTTGGTGCCTGTGAATATAGGTAAAAGGGATTTTTGTTTAAATTACATCATGTACCGGTGAAGTTTGAAAAATAAAACATTTTCATAAAATGTTCTGAATATTTTAAACTATTGTTCGAAAATTACTATATATCTATATTCTTATTTAGAAAAAAGAAACATATACATGTAGGAGTAGTTAAAATAAACACTAGATTATTTTAAATGTGTCAATAATTTTTGGCAATTCTAGAATGCCTTTATACGAAAATATGTCTCTAGCTACAATAAAATAGATTTTATATTGATTTCAAATTACATTTAAATCTGTCTTTTTCATGACATACAATAAAATCAAAACATGTAGGTTGATATCAGATGTCAGTATTAAATTAAAGTTCTGTATAATGAGTGAAAAAATATATAAATATAGGCGATGCAAGTACATTGTTGGAAAAAATCTTTTACAAGGAAAACATTTCATCAAAGGTAAAATGACTGAAAGGAATTTTTAAAACGAGAGAATTTTTATACACGTATACATTTCTGTTTAAAATTTCTATATGACTGATTGATTGATGGATGAATTACATGTCCGTCTCTTTCTGAAGTTTTAAGCCCCTTTTAGATTTCACAACTCACCGATGAAAATGTTATAAAGGCCTTGTGACGACAGTCGGGGCTTGAGCGGTGAAGATTCAGTGCCTATTGTGACATAATACCATGGGTTATTTAGTTTAATTCAATATAACCCGTGACTTTCACTGTAAGTGGCTGTAGTTTGGTGAGGGAATAGTCACAACCCATAGTAGTATCTTAGCTTCCGTTTCATGATACTAGCGCCCAACCTTTTGTATATCTTTATGTGAAAGAATTTAGCTTGCTTTAAAAAGCTTTAGAAATTTTAATTTTGATATCAGTATATTTTCCGTAGATATATTTGAATAATATGATGGTTTTAGATTACTATTTATATATTTCTTTTCTCTAGATGACGAAATTTTACCTAGTCCTCGTTCTGCTTCTTCACGCTGCACACGGAGATACCCAGAACGGAAGTTGTAAGGACATGTTGCAGGGTTATCTAACAGGACAACTATCGTCTGCTCTTGGCGCCTATCAGGTGGAAGCTTTAAGGCGGGAATTCAAAAGCTTCACTGACGTCATTGAGAAATCAATGAAAAAATTAAAAGAGGAAGTGAGCGCTAGCAAAAAAGATAAAGGTAAAAGCCGACGATAGAACTGTTTTATTAGAGTGCTTATGTTCGGGATTCAATGTAATGATTACGAGGGTTGGTCCAAAAGTAATGACACAAATTCGATAAAATTGTTAAAAGTCGACGTAGAAATGATGGAAACTTTTCTTCTTTCAAATCAGACCTGAGAATCTCAATCTCAATGACTTATACTTTTAAAATTATTGAATTTAATACAACGTGCGATTTGGGTTTTGGTCGCACCTACATAACGTCAGTTTATGGATATGCCTCGTCATATATTTACCAATAAAATATTTGAGATTTACAAACACGTTCACAAATTTCTGTTCTTTAAAAATTCTTGAGAACTATCGTACGCTCACTTTTTTGAAATTCTTTGAACAGTACCTTTGGAAAAAATGTTCATATCACTTTACATAACACAAGGATGTACACGCTTGCCTTTGACATCAT